>NW_004086052.1:0-32255 GCF_000220395.1 Ichthyophthirius multifiliis
TTTTAGTTCTTTCCCTAAAATACTTTACCATATTAGCCTTATCCAATAACAAACTTTGTTTGAAATATATAATCTCCTATAACCTTTTGTTATAAATCATTAAACATTTTTTTTTACCATAAATATATATATATATATATATATATATATATTTATATATTTATTTATTTATAAATTTTTTATTTTAAAAATAATTATATTTAATATTTTTTTATAATATAAAATATTTAAATATAAACTCTATATTAATTTTTTAATGTTTAACTTTTTTTCCTTGTTATTTTTTTTTTACTAATAATATTAAAAAATATAGATAACATAATTTTTTTATCATTTATTAGATGTATCGTACCTAATATATGCATTAAAATTAGTATTAGGTTAATATTAAAGATTTATATTTTAAATGTTTTTAAAACAATTATTATTAGTAAGAATATTATATCCTAATTTCGTTTAATATTATAATTATTATTATTATTAATATTATTATTATTAATGCCCAATTTAATTGCTTTAAAAATAATTTTTTAATTTATATAAGAAGTTTAATTTTATTAAAAAAATTAAATTATTATTAATTATTAAAAAGATAATTTTAATTTTTATACAGTTAATTTATATTATTATAAAATAAATAATTTTTTCTTATAAATTACTTTATTACTATTATTTTTACTATTATTATTAAAATAATTATTATGATTATTATTATTATTATTACTATTATTACTATTAGAGCTTTTAACTTTCTCTATTTGTTTATCTTTACTATTATTCTATACAGCTATTTATTTCAAAACAATCATTTTAAAGTTTTTATTTAAACCTCTGTTCTAATAAACTCAAGCAACTCTAAATTTCTTTATCATCTATTTGAAAATTACTTATTTAACTTAATTCATAATTCCATATTGGTTAAATATTATTAATTTTTCTCAAAAAAGCAACACAAGCGCCTGCCAATATTTAAATTTCATATTAATAAAAGCTTTGATTCTTTTTTTTTTTTTCTTATAAAAATAAAACATACCTTTAATTATTAAATTTGCTAATTATATTGCCTGTTTTTCTATTTTTTATATTAAAAATAATAACTTTTCTTCATTTATTTAAGAAATTTTTTTTTTCTTTTATTCTATATTCTATACCCCTTTAAGATTTTCTTTATCTTAAATTTAAATATTATTAAAACTTTAAATTAAATTCTTTTAAATTTCATTTTAAAAAATATCAATATTATTTTCATCTTCATATATCAAAAAATCACTTGAAAAAACAATTCCTTGAGTTAAATAATATTATAAAATATCAATATTAGTTCCAAATTATAAATTAAAATTTAATTTTTATAATATTATTTGTTCTACATCTTTAATATCAACTGATTTAATATCTATTAATACACTATATTTTTTTAGTTTAGAAATAAAAGGAATTTTAGCATCTAATTCAATAGCTTTTGCAGCTACCATTAGGCATGTAGCTGCATATACTTTAAATTAAAAAGGCTAAATATTCAGATTTTATAATTAAATATAATCCATTATTATTATTGCTAAATGTAATGTATTTTATTAAAGTTATAATTATTAAGAAAGATTATTTATGAATTCTATTAAATAATCTCTAATCTATATATTTTATTTTATTTTAATATTTTTTTTTTTAATTTTTTTATTTTACTTTTAAACATAAAAAAAAAAAAAAAAAATTACTTTTTAATATTAAGAATCTTAATTATAAATTTTTATTTTTATTAAAATTTTTGAATTTTTTATCAATTATGCATATTGTTTTTTAGGGTCAATATAAGGAATATATTTATAAGTTTAAGTTTTATAAGCTTATGAATTTTCCTATTTTTTTTTTTATAAAAAAAAAAATGATATTTAATTATTTTTGTTTTTTTATTTTAATTACATGTATATTTATACCGCATAAAAAGCAATATAATGAATTTTTGAATTATACTTTATTTAAATGAAGACAATTAAAAAAATCTTATTTTTTATTAGAATTTTCTTAGTTAATTGCAAGTTTATTATAATCTTCTTAGTTGATAGGGAGTTTATTATAATTATTTATTTCTGAATTCATTTAAAATTATTTTTAAAATAATTTTTTTATATATTATAATATTATAAAATAATAAGTATTTAATAATTTATTATTTATTCATAATTATTTAAATTTATTTATTATTTTATTTTTAAAAAAAAAAAAAAAAAAAAAAAAAGTAAATTTATATATATAAAAAAATATTTAAATATATTTATATATATAAAATATATAACAAAAATAATTGTTTAAATATTATTTATAGTTTTTTTTTATATATAATAAAAAAAAGAAATAAAAAAAACAGCAACTAATAAAAAAATCTCAATAAATATAAATAAAATAAAATATTTTAAAAAAATTAAATATAATATTTTTTATTTATTTTAATTATTTAAATACAAAAAAAATAAAAAATAAAAAATAGAAATTTCATATAGATAATTTAAAAATTAAAATAATTTAAAAAAAAAAAATAAAAAAAAAAATTATCAAAAAAATATAAAATGTTTTATACTCTTTCTTCAATAAAAAAGCCTAAAAAAATTTTAACTTATTACATTTAGAATCAAATGAATATTATATTCTGTCATTAAACGTTGCATTAATAGTAGATTTACATTATGAAGAGTAAAATTAATTAAATAAAAAATAAAAATATTAAACTTTAATAATAGAATATAAGGTAAATTACATTTATGTAGCAGATCTTTAATTTTTGAACCTTAAGAAATAGATTTGCCATTATTAAAAATGAAATATTCAAACAATTTATTTTTAAAATTAGTTAAAGGAGTAAATCATTTAAAACTAAAAGCATTATTATTAACCTCTACAGAAATCAATAATTTAAATGTAAAATATAATAATTATAAATAAAATATATATATATATATATATATAAATATATATATATAAATATATATATATATATATATATATATATATATATATATATACATTAAAACTTAGGAAGCATAACTAGATAAAGAAATTAAATAAATCTAAAATAAATAAAAATAACCTAATACAAATAAACAAAATAATACATTTGAATTAATTGAAAGATTATATATTCCTAAATAAAAAAATAAAAATAACACGAATGTTTGTAACTCTAACTAATTAACTACAAATTATTTTAAAGACGTTATTTTAAACACCATTTTTATTTAAAATGAAAAAGTTTTTGTTATATATAGAAATCCTGTTACCCCTTATTTAACCGAAAAAGTAATTATTAAAAAAAATATATAAAAAATATTTTTTCAAAAAAAAGAATTACGATAACATTGTAATTAGTTTGGACAAAAATAATTCTAAAGAATAAATAATTAAATTTTTGAAATTTTTCGATGGATTTATGAAAACAAAAGACGAATAACAATATATTAATTTCCTAATTGACAATTCTGTTTAATAAAGTATAAAAGAATTTGTAAATTAAAAAAAGATTTAAAATAAATAAGTCGATTTTATTTTTAAATGTTAAAAAGTAGTCCCTGAAGGTTTTTTTTTATTTAAAAATAAAATAAAACATAATATTAAACAAAAAAATAAAGGAAATTAACATGGCTTTTTTACTGTTGTAAATGAATATAATTTAATTTTTTGTCCTTTAATAAATAGTATAGACTAGAAAATAATCGAATGTAAACTAAGTGATGTAAAATGTATTTTAAAATACAGGTACTTAATGAAACATATAGGAATAGAAATATGGCTTTATAATAAAAAGAGGAGTTTATTATTAATTTTTGACGATAATAAAATACAATAATCTGTATTCGATTTTTTAGATAAAAATTGTAATAAGGTTCAATAATATGGAATGACAAAAGATTAAGTATAAAAACTTTGGATAAATAGAAGTATATCTAATTTTGAATATATAATGTATTTAAATACTATAGCTAATAGATCTTTTAATGATATTAGTGCTTATCCTGTTTTTCCTTGGGTCGTTTAAGATCATAAAACAAATAATTTAGAATTGGATAATCCTGATTTTTTTAGAGATCTTTCAAAGCCTATAGGAGCTATAAATAAACATAGATTATAAAAACTTAAAGTATTAAATATTTATATTTTTTTTTATATATTATTATATTTTAATTAGGATTTTTATACAAATATTTATTAAGAAAAACACAAAAATGCAGAGGGTTATATATACCCAACTCATTATAGTTCACCTGGATTGATAGTTTATTTTTTGATTAGAAAAATACCTGAGTTTGTAATAAAATTATAAAATGGAGTTTTTGGACCAAGTGATAGGATTTTTAGAAGTGTAGAAAATACATGGTAAGCTACATTAAATTTAGAAGCTGATTTCAAAGAATTAATTCCCGAATTTTATTATTCAGATGGAGATTTTTTAGTTAATAATGAAAAATTAGAACTTGGTATTACACCGGAAGGAGAATCTATAGATGATGTGATATTACCTAACTGGGCACATGTAAAATATTATTAATGTTATATTTATATATATTTAATTATAGAGTATACATGATTATATATAAAAAATGAAGATTTGCTTAGAAAGCGATTATGTAAGTGAAAATATAAATAATTGGATAGATTTAATTTTCGGGTATAAATAATAAGGTGAAGCAGCTAAAAAAGCAAATAATTTATTTTATCCTTTAACGTATGAATAAAACGTTTAATGGAATTAATATAATTCACCTTATGAAAAAGCTGCTATGGAAACTTAGGTTACTGAGTTTGGATAATGTCCTGTTTAATTATTTTAAAAGGCTCATCCTTAAAGAAAAAGTAAATTTATAAGTAAAAATCTATCCAATTGTGACGAAAAGACTTATGTGATGATGTGTTAGAAATTTTAAGAAGCATAATAATAAGTAAGATATAAATAAATATAAATATATATATATATATATATATATATTTATTATTTATATATTTTTAATATTAAAAAATAATAAATCATAGAATATAAAAATGAAAGAAAAAATAAATTAATTAAATGAAGTAATAGAAGGTTATAAAAAAGATTAAAATAATAAAAATAATAAAGAAAATATAGAATAAAAAAATATTTAAATTTAATAATTGTAAAATAATATTAAATTAGTTTTGGCTTAAAATGAGAATTTAAATTAATTCATTAGAGGATTTTAGTAAATAAAATTTATTATTTTTATATTTTTTTAAAAATACTATATATAGGGAAAAAGTAGACCAAGAAAGTAGTATTAATAGTAATTTCTTGCATACAGGTGAAGATTAATAACCTTAACCTTTAAATGAGAATGATTTTGATTTTTTAAATGATACAGGAAATTCAAATAATTGATAGATTTATTTATTTTAATTTTAAGATAAAAAAAATTAAATAATTTTTATTCTATATATATATTTATTAATACATATATTATTTATAAAGACAAATTAATAATTGTAAAACAGAAAAATTATAAAAAAAAATATGTATGTTTAATATATATGATATTGATATGTATACTTTTTAATTAATTATATTTAAATATTAAATATAATTAATTAAATTTAATAAATATAATATATTTATTTTAAATATTTTTAATAATCAAATTATAAAACTTAATTAATAATTAAAATTTATAAATATTTTTATTTTTTTTATAAAAAATTTAAAATATTTAATTTAAGTATATTATTAAAAAAAATAATAAATTATTTATGAATATTAACATTTTAATTATTGTATCTTTAAAGAAATTATTATAATTATATATTATTTATAATTTATGTAATTTATTTCTATTATAAATATTACAAAAAATAATAATATACATATTTTATGAAATATATATTAAGAAAATAATTTAGAAATAAAAAAAAATTTAACAAATGATATTTAAAAAAGATATAAAAAAAAAATATAAAAAAATATAAGAATATAAATATATATATAATGCATATATATATATATATATATATATATATATATATATATATATATAATGTTTTTATCATTCTTTTACTATATTTTCTTCTTATTATTTTTATTATTAGTTGTTTTATAGCTATTATTTTTACAGCTTCTCTAATTCATTTTTTCTTTCTGCTTATTTAGCATTTTATATTTCCTAATAATCTGCAAATCTAAAGAATTATATTTTTTACGCTGTTAAATCATGTTTTAATATAATTTCTGTTAATTCCCTTTCTGACTCAGTCATTTCATATAACATAAATTAATTATTTATTTCCCTTTCTCTTTCTCTTTATGTTTTGCTAAATTTGCATCCTCTAATATCTAATTTTGAAAGTGAATAATTTTTAGTAAACCCTATTTTTAATGTTTCAAAACTACTATCACCAAAATCATTATTTCCTATAACTAAAATCTTTAAACAGCACATAGAATCTGCTATATAATCACTTAATTTTAGTGCTGTCTATATATAATATATAAATATATATATATATATATATATATATATATATATATATATATTTATTGTTATTTATTTTAAAGAAAAATATTAAATAAAATCAATAAAAATTGCAAAAAAGTTTATAATAAAAAATACATTTATTTACTTCATAATCAAATTAATTTCCTGATACATCCAATTCTTATAGTGTTTTATTTATTACTAAATCTTAAAATAGTTTCTTTCCCGCTTTATCACCTAAATTATTTAGTTTTAAGCTCAAATATTATAATGTTTTATTAATCTTTAAAGCTTAAGCAAAATAACGCGAACCTTCATAACCTATTAAATTATTCGATAAATTTAAATATAATAATATTTCATTTCTCATTAAAAATTTTGCTAATCTTCTTGCACTAATTATATAATTTTATTTTAAAATAATAATATATAAAATACCCTTAATCTTCTAATTTATTATGAGATAAATTTAATTCTATTAAAGAACTATTCATATTAACACCAGCCATAATAAATCTTAATAAATCATCATCTATAATATTAGCAGATAAACTAACAGAAAGCTACATATATATTAAACAAAAAATAAAATATATATATATAATTATATTTACCAAAGCTTAACTATTTTTTATAGCTTCTCCTAAATTTGCAGCTTCAGAAAGTTTCATTCCAATACTCTATCTATTATATTCCATTCCTGTATATTTTAAACCATAAGAAACTTACAAAGAAGTTAAAAGTGGCAAATTTTTACAAATATACTCAATATCCAAAGGCTAATTAGTATTTTAAATATTAAGAGTATGTATCCAACTATAAGCCACTCTTAATTCACTTTAAATAATTTATTTTCTTTCATTTTCATCCGCACTTTATACATTAACAAGAAATTCTTCCATATATCTTTCCAAATATGCGACTTTCCAAGAACGCCCATGATCTTCTATATTTATTGGCTTATGAGATGTTCCCCATCTATTTTTACATGATCTTTACCAATATGCTTCTTAGTATATATTTTAAGCTGTTATTAAAATAGGAAGATCTGTAGTTGTTTTTTAAATAATCTATTTAATTTTATTTTTTTAAAAAAAAAATATGTTTTTTTAATTTTAACTATGTCTTTTATATGCTCAGGTAAACCTGTAAGTTCAGGATAAAGATGAAAATTTTTAGCTACTGTATCAATTGCAATATTTTTTAATAATGGAAACTCATCTTTTTTAAAAGGGTCAGGTTAATTATTAGCACGGGCAAGTACTAATTTTTTGGCTAACATGTTTTTATTGTTTTAATGTTATGTTTTTATTTTTTTAAAAAAAAGTTATATTAGTTATAAAAAAAAATTATAATAATAAAAAAATTTTGATATTAATTTTAATAATTTTTCTAAAATATAATTAAAAAATCATAAAAAAAAAAAAAATAATATGTATATATATATATTTATATATATATATATATATAATATATATATTTATATATATCCATTAATATATTTATATATATATATTTTTTATATTTATATTTATATTTAATATCTTTACCTAATTATATTTTTTTGTAATAACATCTTTTTTATTATTTTTTAATTTATATTATTATATTTTTTTTATTTATTTATCTTTAAAATTTATATAATTAACAAGTATCTTATAATTTATTTTTTCTTACTATTTTAAAATATTTATTATTTTTATATATTTCATTTATTTAATTATCTTTCAATCATTTATTTTTTTTAACCATATTTTTTGTTTAATTTGATATTAAATCTTTTTAATTACTTACAGTTTAACGATTGAATATCATTTTTTAATTTAAAATATTATAATTTTTATTTTTATCTATTTCTTTTAATAATGCCAATTCACTTTTCCTAACTAATTATTTCTATTTATTATTTATAAATGATTCTGAACGTGATTAAAAAAACCGTGTATTTCTGTAATCAACAACATATATAATTAAAAATTATTTTATAATAATAAATAAACCTTGAATTTGATTTTTTGCTTTATAAAATCAAAGAATAATTAAAACTATCATTATTTTCTGAAAAAATGCATTACCTTAAAAAAAATAAAAAATATTTATTTATTTTTTTATAAAAAAAAAAAAAACCATTATTTTTATTTAATAAATTATTAATATCTTTAATCTATTTGTTCAATTTTTATTTATGTTGGCCTTATAATTTATTAATTAATTTACCAAACTTCTAAATGAATAAGCTATTAAATATATAAATATTATAAAAAAATAAAAGATTAATACTAAAAAATTCTATAATGTATAATTTTCCCCATTTTCATAATAATTGTCTTCCTGAATAACATAAGATTTTTAATTCATTTAACAATCAATCCATATTCTATAATTTTTATTAATATTATTAAACCCAAAGCCAATACCTTTGTCACTTAAAATAGCATACTTTATATCTTTTTCATTTTATTTATTTATTTTTTTTGAATACAAAGGTAAAAATATAGGCGAAATTTAAAATAATTAACATTATTCTGAACCTTAATAAACCTAATCTTTTTTCCAAATTTCATTATTATAAGCAGCATATATATACTAATTATTCTAAGAAGATTTACATGAATTTGTTTCTATAAATTTTAAAAGAATTAAACTTGGACCTTAGAATTCTATAAAATATATAATTTTATTTTCTTAGTTAATAATTATATATAAGAACTTACATAAAAGTTTTTCTTTTAAAATTTAAAAATTTAATCCTAATTCTCCTGAAGTAAATACTTATTAAAATGAAGTATTTTTTAATAAAAAAGACTCATTTGTTAATGAAATTGCACTTAAATAATCTTAATTAAAAAGAATAGATTATTTTTATAAAAAAGGTAATTAAAAAAGCATAGGTTGTCCCAAAAATTTAAACTCATAATAATTTCTTAAAATATCATTTATTATTTTATATTTTTAGTTTAAAAAATTTAATATTTCTGTTGGAGATTTAATAATTTCATTTTCTTTTTTTTTATTAATTTAATAAATTTGTATATAATTATTATATTATAATCAATTATATAATATTAAAGAAAAAAATATGTACTAAAAAAGGTTTTCAATAATATCTCTGTATTAATAGTAATATTATTATTATTAATATTATTAATATTTTCTAAAATTAAATAAATATCCTTTAAAATAAAATATTTAAGTATGATATAAGATTTATAATAAATATTAAAAAAAAGTGATAATATATATATATATATATAAATATATATATAAATATATATATAAATATATATATATAATATTATAATATATATATATTATATTTATATATATTTTTTTTTTAAATAAAAATATTTTTACTTATAATATTTATTTCATTTCTTATATTGTTATTTGTACTTCTTTTTGATAAGTATTATATTTTTATTTTATAATTATTTCAAAAATGGTTTCTATATAAAACATTTTTTTATTATTCATATTTATTAAAATATTAGAGCCTAAATATATTATATTTTTTATAAAAAATGATTTTTTTTATTTACAAAAATTATAAAATGTATCATATGTTATATGTTGCTAATTTAGAAATAATTCCTTAACTAAAATTTACTTTAATAAATATGTTTCACTAAAATACTCTAAAAAAGCTTTTTATTCAATTATATTTTTGTATTAAGTTCTTTTTAATTTTTTTAAACTTTATTTTTTTAATATATAAAAGAAAAAATACTCAGGATAATTATTTGAAAGTTAAATAAACAATTCAAAAATTGTATTTTTTTAAGATTTTTCTAATTATTAATTTTTATCTTATCTAGAAGATAAACATATATTATTTCCCATTTTTAAAATATATTTTTTTTAATTAAATACTTAAAAGTTATTATGTTTAAAAAAAAAAAAAAAAATCGATATAAACAATATTTTAATTTTTTAAGAAATTAAATAAAAATTTGTATTAAATTATATTTTTTTAAAACAATAAATTTAATAAATATCAAAGTGATTTTTTTAATTTTTATTAATAATAAAAAGTTTTAAAAAAATAATTAAAAAAGTTTTTAAAAATCTAAAAAGATAAACTATTTATTATTAAAAAATAAAATTAAAAATGATTAAATAATTAAAAATATATATATATATATAAAATTTATCTATATTTATATATTATATTAATATATAATTTTTAAACTAAATATTATAACATTTATTAATTATTTAATTAAAGATTAATAAAATAATTTTATAAACTTATAAATTTATTTAAAATTATATATTATATATAAAACTAATTTTTTTTAAATAATATATAATATTTATAATAATAAATTTCTTATTTATATATTTATTTTAAATTTATTAATAAATTAGATTTTAAAATTATAAATTTTAAAACAAATTTAAATTTATAAAACAAATAAATTAATAAATAGGAATAAAAGAAACAAAAAATTTAAAGATTAAATATATTAATATTAATAAAATTTAATTTCCTGATTTAAAAACCATTATTTTAATTTTATTTACTTTTTTAAAATAAAAGTTTTATTAATAGAAATATAAAAATAGTTTAGTAATAACATATAAAAAAACTATAAAAAAATAATTTAAAAAAAAAAAATAGAAAAAATTTAAATGAATAATTTTTTTATATTATATTATAATTTTTCTAAAATATTTTTTTAAAAATAAATAAAATAATAATATAATCTTTCAAAAAAATTTAAAATTGCAAAAGAAGCATTTAAAAAATGTTTTAATTATCAATAATATTTTTTAGTATAGCAATGTTATGTGTTAGTATATACTTAGTATTAATAGCAAAAGAAAAAACTAGAGTTTACTTTAAAAAAGGCAAAAGATTAAGTGAAATCGAAGATTAATATGATGCTTTGTGTAGTTAACTTTAAGATTTAAAAGTAAATATAATTTATATATATATTTTTAATAAAAAAAAAAAAAATTAATAAATTATAGCATCATTATTATTGGGCAAAATCAAATTAAGAAAGAGAAAAAGAAAAAGCTATGGAATAATAAATATTTAGCACTGAAGATAAATTAGATTTATTAAAAGAAGAATATGAAAATACGAAAAAAGGAAAAACAATACCATTAAAATAAGTTAGTAATAAAGCCTAATGAAAAAGAAAATATATATAATAAAATTATAAAATAAAATCCATTTACATTTTATATTGGTTTTTTTTATTTTTGTTAAAAAAATAACTTTTATAAATATATTTAAAAAAAAAAATTATATGTATAAATATATTTGATAAAATATATATTAAAAATATATTTATTTTAAGAATAGATATACTTTTAAGTATAAATATATATATATATATATATATATATATATATATATATATATATTACTAATATTTTTTTTTTTTTTTTATTTTTAATTTACATATTTTTGATAAAAATAAAATATATTTAAAACAAAATAAAATCTAAAATATATTTAAATAATTTTTATTAATTTTAGTTTTAAAATTAAAATATTATATATATAAATTATTATTATTTAAATAAAATTAAATTATTTTTATAAATACTATATCATTATTATAACAAATTATTTATTTTTAATCTTAGTGATTACTTAATATCTAATTTTTAACTTAAATACAAATTAATTTATAATTATAATATAAATATAAAATATTTTATTTTATTTATATCAAAAATATAGATAAAATTATGTGTTTTCCTTAATTTCTATAAATTAGGTAAAAAAATCATACGATTTTTTTTTTTTATGAAGATATTTTTATATTTATATTTCTTTTATAAATTAATTTTATATTGTAACATAATTTAAGCAAAATAATGATTATTTTTTTTTTTTCTAATATTTTATTATATTATTAAAATTTTTTTATATTTTAAATAATTATTTCATTTTTATTTATTTTTAAATTAAAAAAATAATTCCTATAATATATTTTTATCATAAAATTGTTAATATAAATATCCAAAAATAAAAATTTATTTATTATATTTAAATATAAAAATAAATAATAATTTATATATTAAAAAAGCATGACTTAAAATCCTTACACAATTGCTTATGAATAATCTACAAACCCAGAAACACGTGAAAAATTCTGGCGTGAATAAACTTCTTTAGTAGACTGGTTTTCGCCTCCCTAAATAATTCTTGACAAAACCCACTCAAACCCTGGTTTTTGGCGATGGTACCCTGATTCTAAATTAAACCTATCTTACAATTGTATAGATCGTCATTTAATAGACTAGCCAAACTAACCTGCTTTAATACATTACTCTTCATATACAAAAAAAGACAAAATATACACATATAGTCAACTACATACTGAAGTATCTAAGTTAGCTGGTGTATATAAAAAACTAGGTGTTAAAAAAGGTGATAGAATTATAATATATATGCCTATGGTTCCTGAAGCTGTTTTCGGTATGTTAGCTTGCGCAAGAATAGGTGCAATTCACTCTGTTGTTTTTGGAGGTTTTTCTGCTTTTGAACTAGCTGGAAGGATAAAAGACTCAAATCCGTCTTTAATATTATCTGCTTCTTGCGGTATAGAACCCCATAAAATTATTGATTTTAAGGAGATATTAGATGAAGCTATAATTTTGGCTAATAGATAGGATAATATTAAGATTTTATTATTATAGAGAAGTTAATAAATATCAAATAAACTATAACCAAATAGAGATTATGATTATTAAACTGCAATGCATTTCGCAGAAACTTCAGATTGTGAAGTTGTTAATGGAACAGATCCTTTATATATACTTTATACATCAGGTACTACTGGAGCTCCTAAGGGAATTGTTAGAGATACTGCCGGAACCGCTGTTGCTAGCTCTTGGACAATGAAACATATCATGGATATACATAAAGGAGACGTTTATTTCTCTGGAAGTGATATTGGATGGGTTGTGGGACATCACTTTATAGTTTATGGACCTTTATTAAGAGGAGCTACAACTATTCTATTTGAAGGTAAACCTACATACCCTGACCCTGGTTAATATTGGTAGATCATCGAGAAGTTTAAGGTACATAATAAACATATTTAATATATTAAATATATATAAAAAAAAGGTTAAAGGTCTATATACAGCCCCTACAGCTCTAAGAGCTATCCGAAAAGAAGATCCAGAAGGGAAATTTATATTGAAATCTGATATTTCATCACTATAGGGAGTTTCTATGGCTGGGGAAAGGTGCGATGTGCCCACTTATGAATGGATTTAGTCTCATCTAAAAGTTTTTATAAACGACAATTACTGGTAGACTGAAATTGGTTGGATAATTAGCTGTAATTATAAAAACTTGCACACTTTTCCTATAAAACCTGGCTCTGCAATTAAACCTGCACCTGGCTTCATAGTACATATTTTAGATTAAAATAATAATATAATAAATGAAGCAGATAAATTGGGAAAAATATGTATAAAATTACCTTTACCACCTTCTTTTATGCTTACTTTATATAATAACGACGAGGCTTTTGTTTAAAAATATTTAAAAGATGCCCCTGGGTATTATTAATCTGGAGATTGTGGTTACTTCGATAATGATGGATATTTAAATGTTATGACAAGGATCGATGATGTCATAAATACTGCAGGACATAGACTATCGACTGCTTAAATAGAAGAATGTCTGTTGAGTCATAATAGTATAGTAGAGTCAGCTGTTATAGCCAAAAAGGATAATTTCAAAGGAGAAATTCCAGTTGGATTTGTAGTGGTTAAATAGGGATATAGTTTCGATAAAAAAATACTTGAATAAGAATGTGTGGCTATTATCAGAAAATTAATAGGACCAGTAGCCAGTTTCTAACACTGTATTGTTGTGGAAAAATTACCGAAAACTAGAAGCGGTAAAATACTAAGGTATACATTAAAAAGAATGGTAGATGGGCTTTAAATTGAATAAATTCCATCAACTATTGAAGATGCAAGTGTTTTGAATGTTATTAAAAAAAATATAGAAGAATATGAGGGTTTCGGAAAATAAGATAAGGATAATATAATTTATAAAGATTAAATTGATAATATTAATGGAAATTATGCAGAATTGGTTAATGAAACATGAATTATAGTACATTTAAACATTTTATGTTTATTTTTAAAAAAAATATTTAAATTTTTTAAAAATAATTTTATTATTTTTTTTTTGGAAATAAAAATATATATATATATATTTTTTTTTTTCTTCTTTTTTTTTATTTTTTTTTCATAAAGTTTATTTTTATATAAATTGAAACCAATTTTCCTTTAAAATATTTTATAATTTTATATTCTAAAAAACTTCTTTTTATCTTTTAATTTAAATCCTTTTTCTTAAACAAGTTTGTATTCTTTTTCGAAATCTTCCATATCTTGTTTCTCATCTTCTTTAATAATATTTAATTTAATATTACTTAAATATACACTTTCTTATAAAATATTAAATATTTATTAATGCAGTTTAAACTAATTTAAGTCTTTCATAAATAAATTTAAAACCTCTTAATTATCTAACAATTAAGTAGAATCAATTGCCTTAATTAAATCCACAATATGTACTTTAGCTTATTTTATAATACTATCTTCTCCTTCTAAATTTGATATTTAATCAATATTTTTAATCAATTACCCATTTATTTAATAATATTTCTAATATTTAAAGGGATTAGAGTGTTCTTTTGTAAAAATAACTTTCGAAATTTACTAGAAATCATCTTAATTATATTAAGTTTCTTTATTTTCTGTTTTTTAAGAAAAATTACTCTAAGGACTTCTCGAAAAAACGAGAGGAAGATTATTTTCAGTTTCATAATTTAATAAATTTTCCAAAACTTATTATTCAATATCATAAAAAGACTTTTTTTTAATTTAATAATTTTTTTTTTTCTTTTCTTACTTAGTTTACTTATTCTATTTTTTTTGGAAATTAAATTTTCCGAGTTTATTGTGTAAAAATTCTTTTTTTATATTATTTCTAATTTATTTTTTCATTTTATTATATATATTCTTCATTTATTATTTATTCCTTTGTTATTTATTTCTAATATGTAATATCTTATTCTTATTTTATTTATTAATTTATTTTTTGATTTTATTTAGTTTATTCACCATCTACTTCTATTTTATTTTAATATTTTTTTTTTTTAGTTATTTTTCTTTAGTCTTTTTATTTCATTTAATAATTCTCGTCTATTGAATCTTTATTTTATACATGGTTTTTATTTTCTTTTATAAAAAAAACACAAATATATATATATGTATGTACATATTATTATTTTTATATTTTTTTCATATTAAAAATAAATACATTTTTATAAATACTTTTATTCAATTTTCTATAAATAATCTTATGTAGATTCTATTTCTTTTACTTTTTAATGTATATATTTTTTCTCAGTATTATATAAATAATATTCTTAAACACCATTTAATTAAGATTATAACGGTAGAGGACTTAAAGATGCCATTATTATTATTATTATTATTATTATTATTATTATTATTATTATTATTATTATTATTAACAATATAATAATAAGTAAATAAAAGTTAAATTATTTAATTTTTTACAAATAAAAAATAATATATAAAAAAATTTCAATATATAACTTTATTATTATTATTATATAATATATTATTATATCTATCTTCATCCCTTTCCCTATAAAAATTCTCATTGAAAATTTTACAAACAATTTAATATCCAATTGTAAAAATCCAAACTGCATAAATATAAGCACATGACATCATAAAAAGTTCCATTTCAGTACATTCGGGTGGTTTTTTAAAAAAATACTACTATATGCCAAAAAACATAGTTATTAAATTATATAAAAAAAGTCCACCTATAAATGCAAAGCTTTAAATCGTAACTACTACAGCCCCACAAGATTCTAATAATTTTTAAATTATGTTTAATTTACTTAAACATAATGCTATAATGATAAATGCAAATATTACAGCATTTCCATATAGGACCCAATTTAGGAATTTTTCTGAATCAGTATGTATACATGTATCTTTTTGGTAAACTTTTTTCGTACAAAATGCCAATATTAAAAATATAAAATTATTTAAACGAACTATTTTATTTATATCAATGGACATTATATATTATTTTATATATATATATATATAAATTTTAGAGATAGTTTATTTATTATTATAAAGTTTTATTTATTTGATTTTTTTTTATTTATTTTAAGTAATTTATTCCTAAAATTTTTTTATTATTTTTTTTTAAAAAAATAAAAATGAAAAAAATTATATATATAGCCTTTTTTTCCTTTATATATAAAATATAAATATATACAAAAAATTCTAATATTAAATAAAATTAAACATATAATTTAATCATTTGTTTTTTAACTTCTTTAATAATTCTTCACTATTTTTAAGCCTCAATTTAATATATTATTATTTTCCTTTATTTCCAATTATAAATTAAATGACTCAGTTATATAAGAAGGTTAATAAAACAATTTCATTTTATAATAATATTATTAATAAGTTTTAATGTTATTCAATATTAAATATTAATTTTACAATTAGAATATTATATTTAAGAGATACAGTACTCTTTATAAAACTAAATCAAGCAATTTCCATAAATTCTATAAAAATTGATTATTACCTCCAATAATTTTTATTTTTTTAAAATATTATTTCCAAAAAGGTTACTTTTGCCTCGAAGATATCATATAATCATGAATCGACAGCAAAATAATCTAAGCCAAATATATCTATTAGAGCATTAATTTATTATCTATAAAATTGAAAAAACAGCCCCTTCTAATCTATAAATCATCATTTATTATTTAAAAAATCTTAAAAAAATATGTTATGCATTTAATTGGACATTATAATATGATTTTTATAGTAAAAAGTACAATGAATAACTTTTAAAAAGGCAGTTTTTTATATAAATATATATATATATAAAGAGTTTTTAAAATTTAGACTTTTTTATATTTATATTATATAATTTCATATTTAAAATAATCTGAAATTATACTTATAATTATAATGTTGATATTTAAATATATTTATGACTTTTTAGCAACTAAAAATAGCAATATAAATCATAATTCATTTACATAAAAAAAAGTGAATGTAAAAAAATTTAATATTATTTTATATTAATAGAAATACATAACAAAATAATTTATTTTTAAGATTTTTAATAAATATTTAATAAACTATATAAAGAAAATAAAGAGTGCAAATATATATTTGAAACTGACTTTTTAATTTAAGATATTAATTATTATTTATTATTAAATATATATATATATATAAACAAAATATACATTTAATATATTCATATATTTATATAAAAAAAATTTAAACTAATTAAAAATAATAAATAATAAATTATATTTACTTGTTTTTCAAATAATTAAATAAGAAAGAAAATTTTAATAAAAATTATTTTATTATAATTAATTATAAAATATTTATTACATTATTTTATTATTAATTAATATATTTAAATATATATATATATATGTATATATATATATATATATATATCTTAATAATTATATATATATATATATATTATTTTTTTATATATAAATATTCAATAATAATATATCATTTTTTATTTATATTTTTTTAAAATTTATTTATATAAATTTTTATTAATATATATATATTTTGTTATAAACTAATCTCAAAATTTTAAATAAATATATATATTTTAATATTTAGATATAAAATCTATAAAAAATTATAATTTATTATATCTTATTTTTCTCTATATATATATTAAATTTTTACTTATTAATTTTTATATTTAATATTTTTAAATACTTCTCATAATATATCATATTAAACAATTTATTTTATTTATTTGTATTTTTTAATATGTTTTTTTTAAGAATTTATTATTTTCTAATTTTACCTTATTCTTTAAGACTTAAAATTATAAAAATGACATTAAAAATTTTATTTATTAACTAAAGAATTATATTTATTTGTTAAAATATTTTTTTAATTTTAATATATTCTTTATTACTTTTTTATTATATAATAAATTGTTTATTTACTTTTTCTTTATTTTTTTTTTAAAAAAAATTAATATAATATTTTTTTATAAATATAAAATATATTTTGATCATCAAAAAAATGATATATTTCATTAAATATGATTAAAAATGCTTTAATATTGTTAAACATTATTATTTTATATTAAAAAAATATTATATCTTAAAAACAAAATATACTTTAAACTTAAAAATATCATAATTTGTAATATTTTTAAAATATAAAAGTAAAAAATTAATAAAAATATCTAAATAATAATATCAAATAATAATAAAAGAACCATATTTTATATGAGTATTTTAACTATAAAAATATTTTATAAATAATTTAATATTAAAATTAATAACTAAACAATATTTATCCTTTCTATTGTTTTTTAAAATAAATATTTTATATAATTATATTAGAAATAAAAAATGATTGTAAATTATGATTCTTCAAGTGATTCATAAGATTATTAAAATAAAAAAGTAATAAAATTAGAAACAAAAGAATAGCCCAAAATCTAATAAGTTAAAAAAGAATTTTTACCATCATTTTAATCACTTTTAAATACAAATAATAAACTACAATCTTAATTTGATCACTAATTATAAAAAACTAAAAATAATTAGCAATAAAATAATAATGAGGACGAATTAAATATAAATAAAAAAAGAAAATTACCTTAAGATATGAAAGATTAAATATAATGCAATATAGAATAAAAATTCCATAAATTAAATGAATAAAATACATAAACAAAACCCAAACAAAAGCTATTTGTACCCCCATAATCTAAAAATAAAAAATCTAATATAAGTACAGAATATTGAAATAATATATATAGAGTAAAAGTATATATATATATTAATTTTAATTATTGAAATTTTATTTATTTTTTAAAAAAATTAATATAAAAAAAGTTTATTTTAAAAAAAATATAGAAATAATTAAAATTTTTATAACATAATAATAAAACTATAAATAAAAAAATAATATAAATGTATTATTTTTTCATTCATTAATTATATTATTAAATTTACTATAAATAAGTTTTGAACTTTATAAAGACTAAAAATTATTAGCTCTTTAATCTTAAATATTTTAATTAAATAAATTTTTTGAATATCCTTTAAAAGAAGTATAATTATTATCAAGATTAAAAATTTTTTAACTAAATTAGATTATTATTTACATTTAAGATTAAAACCTTAAAGAAAATGTTTATTTACTTTATTTTATTTAGAAAAAGTTTATTTTTCAGTATAATCTTAAGAAGTTTTTATTTATTTGTTTTCATAACAAAAACTAAATTCATTATAATTATTATTATTATTATTATTATAATTATTATTATTTATTATTATTAGTATTATTATTATTAATATTATTATTATTATCTTATTCATTTTTATTATTGCTTTCTGTATTATTTAATAAATTTAATTTTTATTATTTATCATTATTATTATACTCTTATTATTGAATATTTTAGTTTCCATTTTATTTTAAATATTAAATTTTTTAATTATCTTTTTTATTATTTTATTACGTATTATCTATTTTTTATTATTATTTACTTAATTTAATTATTTTATCATTTTATTTATAATCTAAATTTTTACTTTATTCTTATTCAAATGCTAAATATATTTAATTATTTTTTATATTTTGTTATTCTAGTATTATATTACTAGCAGAATAAGCTCTCTAATTTTAAAAATATAAATTCTATTAAAATTTTTAATTATTTATTAATGGTAATATAGAAATTTAAGTATTTTTTCTATAATTAAAAATTTATTCTTTTTATTTATTTTTGATAAATTAAGTATTTTATTATTATTTATTTATTTAAGAATTTTCCATATCTAAATATATAATTTCATTAATTTTATCCCAAAATAATTTCTCAGATTAATGTTTTTTTTAGTTTAAATTTTAATTTTGATAATTATTTAAACTTAAAATATAAGGATATATTTATATGTTTTTTTTTATTACACAAAAAATTAGTTATTGATATATTTAGAATTAACTTTATCATATCTAAATAATGTCTTTTATTAAGCTTAAGTCTTTTTTAAATATAAGTAAAATTATAAATATAAATATTATAATCTATGTTTTTTATAATTTAAATGAAGTAATATTATTAAAAAAATATAAAAAAAGAAAATGAATAATTATATTAATTGATTTTATAAATAAAAATAATCATATAAAAAGAAGTATATAAAATGAAAATTTATTGAATATAAATATATAAATATATAAATATATAAATATATAAATATATATTTTTATATATCTATATATATTTCCATTTTCGATTTACCTATTATTTATTTTCAAGAAATTCATTATCAAATGTATCATTTTTTTTTTCGTTTGATTCTTATTAATAAAATAAGCAGTTTTTTACATGTTATTGATTTTATTTTAATTCATAATTGTATTAATAATAAAAAAATAAAAATAAATATATTTTTATAATTTTATAAATAAAATAAAACATCTGCCTTAATTAAAATAAATATTTAATAAAAATAAAAATATTATATTAACTTTTAAATTTTATTTAATCATTAACAACCTTTATTTTAATATAATTATTTTTATGTATTTTAGTTTTTTTTAAATCTAATTTTTAATATTTATAAAGTAATTTAATTTTAATCATATATATATTAATATTTTTATTTAAAATATATTAATTTTTTTAATATTAATGTGTTTTTATTTTTTGTTGATAATTTTTATTAATATAAAAAAATTAATTTAATATTTAAATTAAATATCAAATATATATAATATATAAATTAATAATTAGAAAAAAAATAATATAATAAATAATATAATATATAAATAAATAATATTAATATTTATATATTTTTAATAAATATATATAAAATATAATATATATAAAACATATCATATATACTATTTTTAATATTTTACAACAAAATTAAAAAAAAAAAAAATCAAATTTCTTCATTATTTTTACTTCCTTTTCTTTTAATTAATTATGTAATTAAATATTCACTCTATACTTCTTCGTTTATCATATTTTTTTTAAAAGATTCTTACTAACTTTATTATATTTAAATATTTTCTTCCTAATTGTTCTAATTATCATCTTTTATATTATTTTGTTTGCTTTCTAAATAATTATTAATTCTCTATTTAATTTAAAAAATAATTAAATATATATATATATATATTATTTTTAAAAATACCTAATATATTTTCTCAATATCATCCTCAATTAAATTACTTTCATTTACTAATATATCATTTTTTTCTTAAAAATACCATTTTTAATCTTCTATTTAAATAACTTTTATTAAAAATCCATTTAAATATTCTGACCATTTTTCATTTAAAAACTCATCAAAATTTGACTCATTTTTATAAATGATTCTCCCTAATTTATTTAAAACACCTCCATATCCTTTTTCTTTACCTGAGTTTCTTAATAAAAATTCCACAAATGAATTTTCTTAAAACAAGATTTATTTAAAATATAAAGATTAATCATTATTTTCTTATTTATATATGCAAAACCCCAATATTTCTTCTAATATAGTTCCAATTTATAAAATTAAAAGATTATTCCATTAAAACTCCAAAATAATTTAAAGGCAAATTTTCAAAAAATTCCTTTTTAATAAAATATGAATAATCTCGAAATTTTTCCATTTAAAAAAACTCGAAAATAAACTAAAAATTTAAACTCTTCCAAAACCAAAAAATTATTTTTTTTTCAATAAAATTACCTATTTAATCTACTAAAATTTCACTATATTTTAAAAAAACGCTTTAAAAAGGAAATTCATTCTTTTTTTCGACAAAAACATCATTTTTCATTTAAAAATTAACCAAAAAAAATATTAAATTAGCCGAATATCCAACTGATAAACTGCATGAATTTTCGTTCAAAATTATACCGAAAAAATCTTCTACAAATACATCCTAAAAAACGTACTCGAAAATATTCTTTTGGGCTATATTTTATGGATTTTTCAAATTTTCTAATTGAAAAATATCTTCAAAAATCTTCAAAATATTCTCCTTTTCATACACATCCCCATTTATAAATTTCTCTTTTAGTAAAAATAACACATATATCCTTAAATCTTTAAATTTATCAAATTAATCTTCCAAATTATACCCCACATTTATTACTAATTCACTTAAAATTTCTTAAAAACTAGCGTTTTTGGCATAATCTACTATATTTTTCAATAAATATTTTTAATCTTTGACATAACTATATAATTCTCCATTTAAAGTTAGTAAAGAATAAAATACTTTAGCAAAATAAGCAATTTATGTTTCATTTGTGAACTTTTTTTCTCCATTAATATAACTAAAAATTTTTTATAAAATCTAATTATTTTTAACTTCAAATACTTCAGTTTAAATTTTAACATCGGTATTTAATTTACTTACTCTTTATTAATTATTTTCTATTTATTTAATACATGAGCGACGTCTGATAGGGATATCATCTTCTTCTTATTCTTGTTCTTATTCTAATTATTATTCTAGTTCTTATTCTTATACTTATTCTTATTCTAGTTCTTATATTTATTATAATTGTTATACTTATTATTATTCTTATTCTTATATTTATTCTTATACTTATTGTTATATTATTTCTTATTCTTATGATTATTGTTATTCATATCCTTATACTTATTCTTGTAAGGAATTTATTGAATTGTTTACTTCTATATTATCAGTTATATTATTTAAATCAAAAAATATATCTTCTATACCTTTTAAGTTAGAATCAAATATTTCACTAGCAATAAAAGGGTATCTAAATTTAATTTTATGTATATATTTACATATAAATAAACACTTTTTATATTGAAATTTAATTATTATAAATATATAATTAATAATAAACAATATAATAAAAATTATTATGATATTTATTAAAAATAACATAATATAAATATATATTTTATATATATATATAAATTTATATATATATATATTATTACTTATATAGTTTTTTTTCATCATCTCCTTCTTCATCTGGAATATCAATTGCATATCTTAGTAATTAATGTAAAATTGTTTTATTTTTTTTCAAACTTTTATTTATATATAAATCTTTTATTTTTATTTTTTAAATATTAAATGGATTACAATTTAATAAATTTTGTAGGGTTTTATCTTATTTCTTTAATTATATTATCTGTTTCTAAAATTTATTCACAAGTTAAATTTTCTTAATTCAATACTTAATCAATATAAGATGTAATTGGGTTTTCCATTTAATATTAAATTTAACTTATTTTTAATATATATATATGTATTTAATTGTTAATATTATTTTTATTTACTCAAATATCATTTTTTTTAATTTCGATATTTTGTTTTATTTGATAATTCTTAAAATAAATTAAATATGTATATTTATATAAAATTATTAGTGGCAATATTTTTTTATAAAAAATAATTAATATTTATATATTAATACATTTTAATTTTTAATATTAATTAATTATATTTGCTAGATTTAAAATAAAATAAATAAAATTATAGTTTATAAATATAGATAATTATTTGTAATCTGAATGATTATTTAAATTATTATAATAAATATATAAATAGATTATTTTAATAATAATTATATATATCTATATATTATTAGTTCTATAAAATATTATCAAAAATCATTTTACTTGAAAATAAATATATTATATAAATAAATTAATTCAAATAAAAAAATTATATATATAAATTTTACATCCTTTTTTTTATTTAGTACGATAAAAAAATATTTAGGATAAAAATTAATATAATAAATAATTTATTTTAAATAAATTAATATCTAATATTAATAATTATCAATTTATGAAATATATACATATTATTTAAATTATTTATTAAAATATATAATTATTATATATATTATTTAAAGAATAGATTATATAATATAAAAAAAAATGTTTAAAACATTAGACGACCTTAAAGGTAAAAATTATTAAAAATGCAAATATAATAAAAAAAAACAGAAAAAAAAGAATAAGATAAAAAGGACAAAAAGAATACTAACTCATATGTTGGTGGTGAAAAAAGGTTTTGCATTATATAATAACTAAAGTTAAACAAAATAAAAAATAAAAAAATAGCGGTTTAGCAGTAGAAAATCCAGACGATTTATAAGCAATAATAGAAAAAGCAAAAAAGTATATATATAATAAACCAAATATATATATATATATATATATAAATATATATATTATATATATTATATATATTTTTATATAATTATACTTATTTAAATATATGTTTAATTTATTTTATAAAGGAATACTTAATAATAATAATAAAGTGGATAAAGACTAGAAACTTAAATAAAAATAACTCTTTATTCCAATGGTTTTACTTTGAATGATGATGGTGAATTCAGAGACTATAATTTACCAGAAAACAAATAATTTATGAAAGAAATAAATTAATAATAAGTTCCAATTGAATTAAGAAAAAAATATCCTCAAGGTTTAGATGTTAGCTTAGAAGATAAAAGGTAATTATATAAAATTAAACAAATTTTTATTAAATAATTTTTAAATATATAAATGTATGGAATTTTTTATTATATATATATATAGATATTTATATATTCAAATTTTTATATATATATCTATTATTGAATTAAATTTATAGTATTTAATATTATTATATATAAATAATTATTATTTAATTTTTATTTATATTGATAAATTTTAAAAATATATAAGAATTTAATAGATAATAAAGAGCGAATATATATTTTATATATATATATATATATATATATATATTTATTTTATATATATTCATTTTTATTTATTTATTATATAATATTATAGATCAGAAGTTTTTAAAATTCCTCCACCACCTTCATATATTGCTTTTTCTGGATAAGGAGTTAGTTTAGGTGCCAATTAATAATAATAATAAGTTCTTACTTAATAGATTTAATAACCTAATTTAAAAAAAGGATAAATAAATGTTGATGAAAATAAACCAACTACTAATATTAAATTAAGATTTCATAATGGAACAGCAATAAATGTCAGAATTAATGTAGACGATACTATTTAAACATTATATGATTATACTAATTCGTATTTATTATAATTTTATATATATAAATATAATAATTATATATATATATATTATAGAATTGCACCTGTTAATGGAAATTTTTAACTCTAAACTGCTCATCCAGTTAAAGTTTTGGATAATAAAAACTTAACTATTAAAGAAGCTGATCTATGCTAATCATAAATCATATAAAAAATATGATTTTTGTTTTATTTTAAAAAATCTATTAAAATAAAAAATATATATTAAAATAAATTTCTTATATTAATTTTTATTTTTTGGAATTTTTTTTTTATATTTAATTTACAACAATAACATATTATTAAATATATATAAAAAAAAAACTATAAATATTATAAGTTTAACTTAAAAAGTATATATATAATTAAATATTATTTTTTATTTTAAAAATATTATTATATATTTGAATATATTTATTCTTTTCTTTTTTTTTTTGTTAATAAAAATTTTATTTATAATTAATAGATTCTTCTTAATACTTTAAATATCTATATATTATTTATACAAAAACAATTTTATAATATTTTCTATTTATTTATTAGTAAATAACAAGATTAAAATATTTTTACATTTAAATTAAAAAAAAAATTCTTAATCTATAATTATATTTCTAAATTTCATCATATGAAAGAATAGTCCAAAAATATATTATAAGTCTATTATTAAATAATAAAAGATAAAAAGTTATCCTATTAAAAAATAAAAAAACATATTATTAACCTACTATATGATATATTAATTTTAAATAAACATATATATATACAAATAATTAAACCATTTTTTTTTAATCATTTATATATTATATATATTCTAAAAAAAATCATAATTATAAACTATCTCTCCTTTTTTAATAAAAATTTAAATATTTTACAACATCTCAGTATAATTTTAAGTATTATCTTTATCTTCTTTATCTTATCTAATATGAGATTTCTATAAACTAGGTAAAATTTCTTTATTTCTCTTTAAAAAATACATTTAAATTTATTAATTTAACTCATTTAAATTATTATCCATTTAATTAAAAAAAATGATAAAATTATCATTCTAAAAAACTGGAATTTCCCCTAAATTCGAATAATCAATTTTACTCCAATCTTTAAATAATTTACTTAATTTTTAATTAATTATTAATTTTTTCCTTTAAAAATTTTACATTTTATCATTAAATTTCAACCTGAATTCTCCAAATTTTTAAAGCAATTTTTATTCTATTTAATTAACCAATTCCAGTCCTTTTTTGTTTTTCCTTTCTAAATTTTCATATTCTTCTTTTATAATATCTAATTTTTCCTATAATTAATCTTCATATTTATATTTTCCACTCGTCAATTTATCAACATTTACTAAAACATGCAAATTATATTGAATTTCTTTATTTTTAATAAACTAAGCCTATTTATACCCCAAATCATAAAACAAGCCTAAATTTTTTAAACAAAAATACTTAAAATCAATTTTCTCATTTTTCCAACTTGCCAAAAACAACGTTTGTCTATCATATACACTAAAAAAAAACGAGAAATTAAATAGATTTTTCTAATATTCTTCTAATTATTAATATTCTTTTAAATTTAATTCTTCTCTATTAAAATTTTTTTGGTCCTCGGAATTAACTAAACACATAAATTTTACTAAACCCTAATAATCTAATAAATTTCCTTAAATTTTAGTCAAATTCTTTAAATTAAGAGCAAAAACTCTATTAAAATACACAAAAACAATATCATAATTAATATCATGAAAATTTCCAAGAATTTTCGGAGTTTAATTATCCATCCATTTTTTTTAAAACGAACAATCTAAACCAGTCTAAAGTAGTATTTTTTTCAAAGGACACATAAATTTAACTTTACCATATTTAAAAAGCCTAAAAAAGCAAATATCATAATCAAAATATTTCGGTAAAACAGGAGTAACTGAATAAAAGATAGTTAATCTTGAATAATTTTTCATAAAAAATTCTAATTTAAAATTATCATATTTCTCTATAAACCGTGTAGATTCCGTTAATATAAAAACATGAAAACATTCCTCTGTATTTTAAATTTTGTGTATTCTTTTATATATTGAACCATGATTTGTTCTTTTGCTTTCTTTATCTACTTAACAATTTATAGTTTTCAGGTTTAAATCTAATTCAAGTTGTTAAAAGACATTTTCCTATACATATAGAGTTTTTCGATCTTAAGAATAATTAGAATAACTTATAATTTTGCAAATTACTTATAATAATTCTTTAAAATATTTGGTTTTTTCCTTATCTATATTTTTTTTTCATAATAATAAACTTACTTTTAAACTACTTCCTTTAAATGAAATATTTTAATAGCGTCTATATTTTCCTAGCCAATTAAAAAAGGACATAAATAATATATATGGCCAAAAGAATCTAAAAAATAAACTGATAAAAAATCTAAGTCTACATATTTATTATTATCATCGTTTCCGAATTCGAAATCTACTAAAGATGATTAATTAGCTATAATTTTTAAATTTAGTTTAAAAATATTTTTAAGTTCTAATTTATTATCTATATCAAGTTTTATTTAAAAAACATGGAATTTTCTCTAATTGCAAATCACAAATAAATTGTCTTCGTTTAATTTCTAAAATTTAACACAACGAATCTCGGAATTATCAAACAAAAAATTCTAGAAATTTAAACATTTTTATTTATCAGATTTTTATTTTAAATTATATACATATATCTATTTCTTTGAATATATACAAATATTAGACTTTTTTGGAGATATTATTATTTAAAATTTCTCTCTTTTATATTTCTTTATTATATTTGTATTATATCTATCTATTTTTTCATTATTTAAATTCTAACTTTCATAATATAAAGTACTTCTTATAAGTTATAAATTCATTTTATTATTTACCATTTAAAGCAAAATAATACAATCACCACATATTATGGCATTTTAACTATTTGGTATTGTGTTTTATATTTATTATTTTAATATATCTAATTCTGAGCTTTCTTAATATTTGTTTTCATCTTATTATTAATTTTATTATTTTTAATTTTCTTCTATTTATTAATTTTCGAAATCTTTTTAATTATTTTCTTATACTTATTATAAATTATTTTTTTGTATTTATTAATTATTTTAATATACTTTTAAATTATTTTCTTATTATTAATCATTATTTATTTATTATTAGATATTTTATGATTATTTTATATCATTTTCACATTATAATTATTAGTGTATTATATATTATAAAATATTTTTTTAAGATTAATTATTGTTTATTTATAATTAATCATTTAATTATTATTATTAACTATTTACTAATTTAAAATTCTTTACTTATTGTTAATAATTTCGTATTTATTAATTTTAATCTGTTTGTTATAATTATTGAAACTATTATGTAAAAAAAAATCCAGTTTGCATTTTTATTTTAATTTTTTGCTTAAATTTATAAAAAAAAAAATATTTTTTTTTTATTAAATATAAAGAAAAATAAACGTATTAAGAAATATATTAAATAAATAAAGTATAAAAAAAAATATAAATATAAATAAAAATATTTAAATTATAATTTTTAAATTATAATTAAAAATATATACATATATATTAAAATAAAAAATAAGGAATTTTAGCTAAACTTAAAAATAAAAAAATATATTTAAAAGAAATATTAAAATATATTTATTATAATGAATTTAAAAAGATATTATTTAATTTTTCTAATTAAATAAAAATTGTAGAAAATAAAAAAAAAAATTTCGAAATATATATATATATATATATATATTATATATATATATATATATACATATATATTTTTATATTTATATTATTTAAATTTAATATATTCACATTATTTAACAATCCGCTCTTTTTTTCTTATTTTTATTTATTTTCATTTATAGTATTACTTGTTTCATTTGTTTTTTAAATATTTTATTTTATAATTTCCTTCTGTTCTTATTATTCATTTTTTTTCTATTATATAGCTTACATTACATTAACATTTTTTATCACTTAATCTCTTTAAAAATTTCCTATTACATCATCATCATCATCTGAGAAATTATTATTTACTTCATTTTTTGATACTTCTTCGCTTTAACAGATTGCTTCACATTCTTTTATAAATTCGTCCTCATTAGAAATAAGATCACAATTTATAGGGATATTTTTAACTTCTTCTATTTTCTTATAATTAAATGGTATAAGTATCCAATCATAAACATAATCTTAAATATAACCCTCTTTAATTAATCTTTCTTTTAGAATTTACCTTAAATAATAATAATCTGGTTTTTCTTCAAACTATAAATTTCTACAATATTACAAAAAATATTTAAATTCAATTGGAATACCTTTACATAGTTAATCTAAATTTACATTTTTTTTTATTTCTTTGATTTTATTATACCTCTCTTCTTTATTAATTATATTGACATCTATCCAAGGTAAACTCCCCTTTAAAAAGTATACTAAAATATACCCTAAACTTTCCAAATCATCTCTTCTAGATAATTCATATCCTTTATGAGAATTAATACTTGTATATTTAACAGTACCTAAATATATATATATATATATATATATATATATATATATATTTTTATAAAAAATAACATTTAAATATATACCTATTAAAGGCTTGTTTTCTCTATATGGAATATGATCATATGTCCTTGAATCCTTATATCTTTTCGATAAACCGAAATCTATTGTGTATATTTTTTGTAGATTTTTTCCTCTTCCTATTATGAAGTTCTCTGGTTTTAAATCCCTATGTATATAAGACTTAAAATGTAAATATTCTATATTTAATATCATTTAATCAGCTAGCATTAATACTGTTTTTAATGAAAAACGTCCTTTACATTAATTTAATAATTCTTCCAAATTTTATCCTAATAACTCAGTCACTAAATAATTATAATCACCTTCCTAACCACACCAAAACATTGAACAAATACCAATCCCTCCTTATAGGTTTTAAAGTATTTTTCCTTCATATAATAACTATGGGTATCGGGATTTTATTTCTTCGACTTTAATCGCTACATCGACGTTTGATTAGACGTTTTTTCCTTTGTAAATTTAGCCAAATGTACCTGTACCTATTCGCTAACCGATATTATATCTTCCACATACTCGGACTTCTATTGTACTCATATTTTGATTTAAGTTAAAATAAAGTAATATGTATATATATGTAATTATTAAATATATTTTTTTTAAATATATATATTTTTTTGTTTTCAATTTTTATTTATAATATAATTTTTAATAGTCCTATTTTTTTCTTATTAATGTTCGTATTATTCAGATTATTATTCTACTTATTAAACTATTCAAAATTTACTTATTATTATCCTTATTAAATAATTATATAATCTTATTAAATATATATTAATAAATAAATAAATAAATTATATATTATATAGTTATTAAAAATAAAATTTCATAAAAAATTAATAAAAGGAAAAAAAAATCATTAACAATAGTAATTTAAATTGATAATAAGTTATTTTAGAATAAATATATATTAAATTATATCTTAAATATATAAAATAAAATCATTAATTTTTTAATAAAAATAATTATTCTTAAAACATAAATACAAAAAAATATTTATAAATAAAATTAATTAAAATGATATAAAAAAATAGGTAATATATAAATATAAAATTATAATTATATATATATATATATATAAATATATAATTTTATATAAATATATATATATATTTAATTATGTATTTTTTTAAAAAAATATATTTTATATTATCATATTATTATATCTTTTTTACTCATTGTTTTATTTATTTAAAATCTCTAATATTATTATTATTGACTTTTACTATTATTATTTTTCCTGCTGTATAAAATTTATCTAATATTTCTTCCTTTTTATAAATATACATAAAACTAAATAAATTAATTACATAATTATAATTTTTTATTATTATTTATTTAATATAAAATTTAAATCCTTTATTATTTTAATAATAAGTATTAAATCCATTATAATTATTTTAATTATGAATTAATTTCTCTCTTTTAATCTCAAATATTTCTATTAATTAAAAAATTAAAATATTTTAATAATATTTTTTTATTAAATAATTTAGTATAAATAAAATTTTAAATCTATATTTAATTAATTTAATTATTTTTTTGAAAATTAATAATTTATTATTAAATATTCATTATTTTTTTTAACAAAGAAAATAAATTATATATATTAATTCTTATTTTTAACTATTAATCTTTAAAAATTATATTGACATATGAATTTTATAATCTAAAATATTAATTATCTAAATTATAAATAATTATTTGATGCCTATATAATTTTTATTTTTTATTTAATGTCATATAAAAAATAATATCAAATAAATTTCTTTAATTTGAAAAAAATATAACAAATTCTAATTAAATAAATAAAATTTTACATATTTTTAGTGTTTAAATATGTATTAAGTCTTATATAAATATTTATATTAAGATATTAAAAATAAGTACATTATAAATTTTTTTAATTTAATAAATAAAAAAAAGAATAAAAAAAGAATAATAAAAAAAAANAANATATATATATATATATTATTATATATATAATAATTAA
>NW_004087761.1:0-5251 GCF_000220395.1 Ichthyophthirius multifiliis
ATTTACAACTTTTTATCTTAAATTTTATTTTTATAAATTTTTTACATCCTTTATTTTTTTTAAATGAAAAATATTTTATTTTTAATAATAAATAATATACTCCCTTTGTATTTTAGTTAAATTAATTTTTTAAAAAAATTAAATTCTGATCTTTTATTTACATACTATCAAATTATGTTTGCTTAAATTAATAAAAATAAATGAATATTTACTAACTATTTTTACATAAATATATTAATTTTTTTAAATTAAAAATTTATATAATTAATAATGTATTACGCACTATTTTTTATACAGTTAACTTTAATTTTTTTTTAAAAAAATTTTACATTCTTTATTTAAAAATAATATAGTTAAATAATTATTTAAAAAATAAATATATATTTTTACCTAATATAAATCAAAAAAAATTTTGTAAAAGAAAAATAAGTTAGAAATCGTTACACACTATTTTAAATAAAAAATAATATTATTGTGATTAAATATTTTAATTAGAATATTTTTTTAAAAAGATATATACAATTTTATAAAAAAATACAAATATTTTATTTAATTATAATATATATATATAAATACTTTGCTTTAAACCGATTATAACTATGAAATTATAATAAGAATTAACAGTTAAATGTGATTCTAATGGCCAGATTAAAACAAAAATTATAAATATTATAATTTTTTACATTTGACATTCAATATTGATATATATATATTTTTTTTTTTAAATTTAAATAAAAAATATTTAATATATTTAATTTAAATGAAGAATTTATTTATAAATTTAAATAAATAAAAATATTAAATTAAAAATAGACAAAATTTTATTAAATAATATTTAAATAAATAATATTAATAATATATAAAAATTTAATAAAATATATATATTTAAATAATCAAAATTTTATTTATTTGTATGTTAAATAAAATTAATAAATAAGTTATTATATAAATTTTTATATAATACTAATTTATATTTTATTAAAATATAATATGCAATATAATATTTTTGTAATTTTAATATATAAATTATTATATATTTTTAAAACAAAATGTCTGAATAAGAATATATTCAATATTATATTTTAAATATAAAAATTATTTATATATTTTTAATAACTTTTGTTAAAAATTTAATGAAATTATCTATTTAAAAAAATATGCTTAATATTTTTTAAAAAAATTAAATTAAGATAAATTATATAAATGAAAAATTAATAAGTAAAATTTTAATAATAAAAATGGTTTTAATTATTTAAAATTGATTTAAAAAAATGATTGTATTATTATTTTTTAAAATATTTTTATTATCTTTATTAGAGAATAAAAATAATATAATTAAAATTTAATTAAAGAAAATATATATAATAATTTTATATAAAAATATTATATAATATTAATAAAAAAATATAACTATATATTTAAATATATATATAAATATATATATAATTAATTTAATTTTTTTATTAATACTTTTCACATATAAATGTTTTATAATTAATTTTAAGACTTTTTAATTTTTTATATATTATAAATAATAATTTTGTATTATTCTTAATAGTTTTTTTATATATAAAATTATATTATTAATATAATTTAGATACATTTGACTTTTAATTTTATAAAAATAATTTAAAATATAATAATTTATATATTTTATTTTAATTGTCAATCTTTTTAAAATTTATAATTTTTTTTAATACTTATAATAATTTTATATTTTCTAATAAATTAAGTTTTATATTTTTAATTATCTAATTGATTTTCAAAAAAAAAATTTTTGTATTTTTTTTTATTAATAACCTATTATTTTATTTATATTATTATTTCTAAAAAAGTATTTTTGATAAAATAAAATTTATAATATATATTTTTTTTTTAATATAAATTAAATATATATATATATTTATAATAATTAATTAATTTAAATTATTACATATTATATAGATAAAATATAAATTTTAGCTATTAAAATATATTATATTATTTTTGTTTATTGTTATTTTATTTTAGATTATTTAGAAATAATATTTTAATTATAGTTTTAGAATAAATACATTATATTTAATTTTCGTTTTTATATATAATTTATATAATAATAATTTTTATATATTTTTTTTAAATAATAAAAATATATATAAAATTTCATATATAGAATAATTTTATTATATATATATTTTATATTTTAATTATTTGTATTCTTTTTTTCTTATAGTTACAACAAATTATAATTATTTATATTTATATTATTTCTATTAATAAAGTAATAATTTTCTTATTAAACAAAGAAGTTAAATTATTGAAATTTTTAAAATAAATAAAAAAACCTTAAGAAATAATAAATTCAAATAAAAAATATTAAAAAATAAGATAAACAAATTTAGTTAAATAAATATTTATAATATAAAAAGATAAAAAATTAAAAAATATAATTAAATATATAATTTTATATTTAAAAGTTTTAATATAAATAATAAAAAATTTATAGATAATAAAAATAAAATAACAAATTAAATTAAATTAAATATTATTTTTTATTAACAAAATAAGTTTTTAAATTTAAATTTTCTTATTTTAATTTTAAATTAATATATAATTTTATTTATATATTTATTATACATTCTATATTAAGTAAATAAATATTAAATTTAATTTATTTTTATTCAAAAGATATTTATTAAGAAAAAATAAATTATAATATTTTTAAAATAAAAAAATATATTTTTAAGTAATTATTAAATTATATTTATTTTAATAAATAAAAAAAATAAGGAATTTAAAAAAGAAGTTAAATTAATTGAAAATAAAAATTATAGAAATAAAAAAAAAATATATATAAAAATAAAAAACATTTATATAAATATATATATAAAATTTAAAAATATAAAAATAAAATATTTAAAAAATAAAAAATAAAAAATAAAAAATAAATTTAATAATAAATAATATATATATATATTTATATTTATATTTATATTTATATTTTTATTTTATTTTATTATTATAATCATATTAAAATTTTCAATCTATCAAAATTAAATCATATTTATTAATTCAAAATTTAAATTTTATTCAATTTAGTTTCTTTTATGCTATATAACTATACATATTTTATTTCTTTTATTTAAAACTTAAGAATCATGTTTTAAAATAAAAATAAAAAATTGAAATTATATACATTATAAATTAAATATCTAAATATTTTTTATAAAAATGATATTTCTTATAATAAATTAATAGAATCTAAAGTATAAAAAATTAATTTATTCTCCCTGATTGTCATTTGACCTATCACCTAAATAGTACATATAAGTGCAATTTTATTAGAAAAAGGTTTAAAAAGAATTATGAAAATTGGAATTTCAAATATAAAATATTAGACTATGAATGAAATAATGATTATTTAACATAAGGACAGCCGGAGGAAAATAAGCGATCTATTTATACTTTCTATTTATTAATTTTTTTAAAAAAAATAGTTTATCACTAAATGAATTTAATGCTTTATATTTTCCTGGAATTTAAAAACTAAAATTTATTTATAAAATAGAATAAATAAAACTTTTTTAAAATTTACATTTTTAAAAAAGTTTATTCTAAATTATAATCTATATTAATTGTTTTTTTAAACATAAAATTTTATATTTATTCAATTAAATTAAATTTAATAAAATATATAAAATAAAAAAATTAAATTTTAAAATAAATTAATTAAACATCAATTTCTATTTTTATTTTCAAAAAATTTTAATAATCGAAATTTAAAAAATAATAAAAACAATTATATTTTATTCTTTTTTAAGATAATTTTAATAGTTAAATTTTACTAAAAAAGTGAATTAGAAATTATAATAATTTATATATTTAAATCAATACATAAATTATTAATTTTACAATCTATTGATTTAATATTATACAAAATTTATATGAGTATAATTTACATCTTTAATCTAAAAATATTTAATAAATGTAGAATCGAATGTATATAATTTAAAATTTACTTTTGGAACCTATAATAATATAATAATTAAAAAATTATAATAAATATTTATTAACATTCTGTATTAAATTATCAAAATCATTTTTAATTTAAAATTTAAATATTTAACTTTCTAATTTATAAAAAATATTATTAATTATTTTTAGAGTTAAGAAAATATAATTTTAGATAATTAATACCTATATAAAGTTTAAAAAATAAAAAAGCAAAATAAAAATTTAAGTACATCTCTCTACAGATAGTAATATAATTATTTTTTTAAATAAATAGATATCAAATTTTATTACCTTTAATTAACAGAAATTTAAATATTTCAAATTGAAAAATTAAAAGTTTATATATATTTATTATAGTTAATATATTAATTCATAATTCGAAAATTCATCCTGGGTATTATTAAATAATTTATTGTATATTTAAATCAATTGTAAAAAAATAATTAATAAATAAGCATTCTAATTTCAATTAAAAATAAATAAAACAAAAGAAATAAAAAATAAGTACTTTTTATTATAACTCATTAAAAATAAAATATTTACGCATTTCTAAAATTAAATTAGTTATTGGTTAAAATTAATTTATTAAAAGATTTACACACTAAGTTTTTTTTATATATTTAATATGGTTATATAATATTTAAAAATTACATCCTATTATTAATATTTGTTAATACATTGAAAGCAGAAACTTACTGTTTTCTATATTATTAAGAGCATATAATTATTTTATGCTAATAGATTTATTTATTATTATACGTACTATTTTGAAATAGTTAATAAATTAATATTATGAATATTATTACAACCTAATTAAAATAATAATATAATTTTCAAAAAATAAAATATTACAGGCTATGTTAATTTAAAAAACTTATTTTATACAAATATTTTTTTGTAACATCAATAGACTTTTAATTAATAATTTAAAATAATATAAAATATAAATATATTACATCCTATTTAAATTTAGATTAAAAAAAATTAAATTTAAATAATACTATTTTCTTAAAATCATTTTTTTTTAAACTATTATCTAAAAAAAATCTACTTTCTTTTTTAAAAAATGAATTAGTTTTTTTAAAGTAAATATTATATTCTAATATTTATAAAAATTATTACGCCTCTATTTTATTCAAAATTAAATAAATAGAATTGTTAAAAATATTACAGTCTAAAATTCAAATAAAAATAAAAAGTAAAATTAAAAAAAATATAAATATTTATTTCAACACACTCTTTAATAAATAAAAAATTA
>NW_004086051.1:0-61871 GCF_000220395.1 Ichthyophthirius multifiliis
CCCCAACCCCAACCCCAACCCCAACCCCAACCCTAACCTCAAAACCCATTCCGATCACAAACTTTTGATTTATTTTTAATTTGAATAATATATAAAATAAAAAATTATTAAATTATTTATAATTAATAATTTATAATATAAATCTTAATAGATTATTAATATGTATTAATATTAATAAATAAAATTTATATTTAATTTAAAAATTATACATTTTAAAAATTTTTAAATTAAATATTTATTTTTTATTTCTGCTAATTAAATTAGTCAAATTTTTATTATAATATCTTCTCAAATTAATAATTTGTATTTATATTTATTTATATTTTAAAATTTTTTGAAACGCATAATAATATTTTTTAATTTAAAAATAGAAATAAAAATAAAAATAAAAAATTAATATAATAAATAATAAATTATTTTTATATTTAAAATAAAACGTAAATATATATATATCATAATAAAGGATATAAATTTTAGAATTTTTCTTTTAATAATATACAATAATAGAATAAAACTTTTAGCTTAGCAAATAATGATTTAATTTAAAACCCATAACTTAAAATTGTAATTGAAAATATAATAGGCTTTATTATGCAATATTTATTAAAAAAAAATTATTATAAATTTTCAAAAAAGTATAAAAATAAAAATAAATGATTAATATAAAAATAAATTAATAAAAAGTTAATAAAATTTTAGAAATATATAAATATTTTTATTAAATAATATATTGTATTTTTTTATTTTTAAAAAAATTATTTAATATATATAAATATATAAATTTATTTTAATATTCTATACATTTATCTTTATTTTCCTCATTATCTAAAACTAACATCTATTCTTTTGCAAGTATCTTCTAATAATTTTATTAATGAATCAGTTGTATTTTCTCTATCTTTCCTTTCTTACTATGAATTTTAAATAAAAAATTATTTATTATTATTTTTATTTATTACTTCTAATTAAACTTGTAATTTTTAATGAATATCCTCTACTATTCTAAATATTTTCCCTTAAGTTTCTTCTCTTACCTTAATTTCATAATTTTTATTTAAAAAAAATATTTATTTCATATTTTTTTAACCCTTTTTTCAACAAGTAAAATATCATGGAATCTATTTAATTCATTTTCGATTTCTTCAGTTAGTTTATTTGTAGATTCATCCCTTAAAAAAATTGAAAATATTTTTTTTTTTTAAAATACCTTTTAATTTTTTCAAGGTCCATATAATCTCTTATTTAGTCAACTGAATATTGAGCTTCTTTTAGTTTTCTATCAGTGTTTTCTTCATATAGCTTATTATTTTTTTACAAATTTAAGTTCATGTTGTAAAATTTTTCGTCAATTTATTTTAACATATTGTTCTCAACAATTTTTTTATTCTTTATATATATAAAAAAAATATAACAAGTTATTTTTTTAAAAAATTACAGCTTTTTCTTCTTCTAAAAGACAATTTAAATTTTCTTCGAGGCATTTATATTCTTTTGTTTTTATTTCGTCAGATACCTTTATTTTTATTATAAAATGTTCAAAAAGATGATGATTTACTTATCTTTGATTATGAATTTCGTCTAAATTGCCTTATACATTTATTACTTATTCCTTCAATATCTAAAATTTATAATGTTTATTATAAATAAATTAGTTTTAAATTAAAAGACCTAAAATCTTTATTCATCATTAGGACGTTCTTAATTTAGCCTTTCTTCAATGTTAAATAATTTATCTTCCAATATATCTCTTCTATCTTATTTTTCTCTATCTATTGTTTTTTATAAATTTTCCCATTTATCTTTTAATTATCTAATTCTTGATTTATTTGGAGATTCTAGAAATTAATAAGCTATTTTATTTTTTAAACAATAAAACCTTCTTTATGAGCACGAATAGATGACTGAAAATGCGGATTTAGTGATGTCATTTTATTTATTAATTAAATTATATAATAAGTACTTTTTGAAAAATAATTTTTTTATTTAAATTAAAATATATAAATAAAAAATTAATTTTTGAAAATTATTTATAATAAATATTAATTATATTTAAAAAAAAAACTATTTAATTTTTTGAAAAATTTAAATTTTTTTTTTTATTATTTATTATTTTTAAAGATATATATATTTATTTAATTAATTAAAATTTTTAGAATAAAAAAACTTATTTTGTTGTGCTAAAAAAATAACTAAACTAAAATGTCGTAATACAAGCTTAATACTGTTATAGACTAAACAATAATCGAATTTTAATATTAATGTAATTTTAAAAATAATTAATATAATTTCAAATAAAAATATCTTTCTTTTTTTCTTTTTTCCTTTTTAATATTTTTTTACAATTATGAATGCAAATCAAATATTAAACTTTATAAAAAATATAATAAATGAATTTCTATTTTGACTAAATATTTTTAAAAATTAAAAAATATATTAATATAAATAAATCAAGAAATTTTAAATTAGAAAATAAGTTTTTTGAAGTAACTTTCTTTACAAAATATAAACCCTATATAACTTGAGAAAGAACTTTAGTAATTAAAATAAATAAAAATACCATAATTAAATTCAAACACAGAATAAATTAACATATTATTCAAAGAATTTTAACAAATATTAAATAACAAAAATTAAATATAAATAAATCATCAAAATATCATTGAAAAATCAAATGAATTTATTTTATTTAATTGTTTAAAATTAACATTAATAAAATTAATTTTAAAAGTTATTTAAAATTCTAATAATAGAATGGATCAAAAAGATTCTACATTTTAGAGTTTTTAAAAAGAAACGCTTAATCTGACCTAATAAATTATTTATTAAGATTAATTATCGTTATTAGCTTATTCTATACAATCATTTAAAATATACGAATAAATATAAAAGCAAAATAATCCTTAATTGACAAATAATTCATTTTATTTAATAAAAACAGTTTCTAAAATATACAAAATTTTATTATTTATTTTACATGAAGATTCAGTTTTTTAAGAGAATTATTAAATTTTAATGTATAAAACTTTATAATCAAAAAATTATTTTTGTTAATTATTTGGATGTTATTTATTAAAAAATTTATTAGAAATAATTGATGATAATCTTCATTTCGATTTATTTAAAAAATTTTGTGAAATAAAAGTTTAAGATGAATTAAAAATTTACAAAATTTTTTTCCAAATAACATAATGTTTAAAACTTCAAAATGAAATTTTGAGAAAAATTAATTTAATGTCACTTTTTTAGAAATAGACTTTTTTCAATATTATTGATGATGGATCTTTTAAAGATATTTGCTTCGCCTACGATTTTCTTAATTCTTAATTTAGGTGTTTATCCTTAGATGTAAAAGATACTTTAGTCGAATTTTATAATAAAAATATTGCTTGTTTAGACAAATTTTCGCTTGAATATTAAAAACTTATTGCTTTTTTTATAAGAAAATCTTAATAATTTGGAATAGATATGGATTCATTATATTTGGAATTATTTAAATGTGCTTAATAAATAAAAGAACAATAAATGAATTAAGAAAACAAGCATTTACTGCCTTATATAATAAATAATCTAATAAACTTAATCTTGTACAATTTAAAGGAGAAATTTTAAATGAGTGAAATAGCTAATTTTTTATAATTCAATCATAATAGTTTTTTAGGATAAATTTTGAAGGGGAAAATATATTTTTTAATGATTTATACACAGGATGATATTTAAGAAATTTAGCTTCCTTTAAAAAATAAATTCTTTAAATTATATTAAGAAATATAAAACGATAATTTTTTACTTGAATTTTATATTTTTCATTACTTTGAATTATTTGCTAATAATCCTTATTTGAAATCTATAGAAGATGGTTTAAATGAAAATTTTTTACAAAAATTTATTAGTTTTTTATCCGGAAATAGTTATGAATTTCAATTTGATGAAAAAATTGTAGTAGAAGGCGATTTTAAATAAAATTAAAATAACATTTTTTTATTTTATGAAACTTTGTAAAATTTCTAAAATAGCTATAGTTTAAATTAATTGGTTGAAAAAATCAAAATGCAATTAATTGCAATTAATAATAATCAATAAAAAAATTAAATTAAATAAAAGTTAATTTAGATTATAGATGATATATAATGATAATTAAATATTTAGTTTTATATAATTTTTTTATATTTATATAAAATCTTTATTGTTTTTTATTTAATTAACAAAAAAATACTAATAGGCTTTTAATAATACATATTTTTTAAAATTCTAAAGTATAAAATATTTTGTTAAAATTATATAAGTAATAAATTAAAATTATAAATCAATTAATAAAGAAAATACAAATTTAATTTGTTTATATAAATTTTTTAATATATAATTTTATTTTCACATTAAATTTAGACTAATTTTTATTTTTAAAAAAAAATTATATAATATTATTATCAATAGAGATTTCTTAAATTAAAATCTATTACTTTTTATTTTATATATTAAAAGCATTTTAATCTTATTATATTAACTTATATTATAAATACTACTTAAATTATTTGAATTGAATTTATATTAAAATTAATTTTATATTTAATAAAAAATTTTATTTACTTTAATATACTTAATAAAATAATTGTATTAAAAATTAATTTTATTTGTGTTTAATTTATTATTTTAATTGAAAATTTTATTATATTGATTTTCTGAGAAAATAAATAAATTTTAAAATCTATTTTATATTATATTATTTTATTTTATTCATATAAAAAATAAATGTTATTTTTTATTTTTTAAATATATTATATTATTTAATAATGCTATTATAATATTAATTATATAAATTTAGTACTAATTTAATAAATAATAAAATATTTTATAATTTATGCAATATATTTTTTTATTTCTTAATCATTATATATTATTATTTTTTTAAACTTTTTTAAAGAAAATTTTCAAATTATATTGTTTTGTATAAAAAATATATATAAATAGAAAATATTTTTTTTTTTATAATTAAATTAAAATCTAATTATTATTTTTTATAAATTAAAAATATTTTTATTTTTCAAAAATTAAAATTTAATGTCAATAATTTTTTTTAATAATATATCTAAAAATTTTAAATTAAAAAAAAAATCATATAATTAAATTCTTAAAAAAAAATAAGTTAAATATAAAAAATATAAAAATTAATGATATGATAAATTAAATTTTTTTAGCTATTTTTATTATTAAAAAAATATATTTTTCTTACATAAAGAATTTGAATTAATACAGTATTATAATTATATTTAAAAAAATATATAATTTTTAAAAATTTCTATTATACATTAAATGTATATATGTTAAAACAATTTTTGTAAAAATTAAAAATTAAGCTAATAAATCAACGATATGATTAAACTAAATTTAATAAAAAATTTATTTTTTATTTAAATATTTCTTATTAGATCTAATCAAAAAAAGTTATCAAACATTTTCTATAGATCATTACATTTCTAGAGCATTCTTTTGCTACAATTTTCCAAGCAATCAAACTCCTTGAATTATTAACCCATTTTATATATATATTTATTTTATTTTTATTTCGATTCATAATAAGAACAGCTTTCTTCTATCAAATTTATAATACAATCAATAACCTTTTCTTTTATTTCATAATTAACATATTAATTCTAAAGAATTTTATCTGAAAAACAATTTAAAACACCCTTTTTTAATAATTGCATTGATTTTTAATTATCTGCTTTGCAACTAATTTTCGCTAATAATTTTATTGATTCATTATAAAGATTTATAATTAAATTATTTTCTTAACAAAAGAAACATAGTTTCGAATATATTTTTTAGTTTAAAATTGTATTTCTGAAAACATATTCATAGTCTTGTTTTATTATATAATTTAAACATTAAAAGCATAATTATATTAAGTCCAAATTATTAAATTGGCTAATAATACTGAATATTTTATTAAATATTCCCTTTTCAATCAAAATATTGAATTGAATTTTTCTTTCTAAAATACTATTAAAAATACTTAAAATAATAAAAATAAATTATTTATTAGTTTCTTAATCTTTTTTTATTTTAATTATAAAAAATATGAATTAAAATATTAAATTTTACAGTTTAAAATTATTAATATTTCAAAGTTTTCTGTTATAAATTCTTACATTTATTAATTGTCCAAATCGTCAATAACCTTAAATAATAATTTTAAAATTAAATCTTTAAAATAATCATTTTAAAATTATATTTTTTCAAATTAATTTAAGAAAAATTAATAAAAAAGCAGAGTCAATTAATCTAATAATACATCTTAGCATATCAAATTATTAAAAATATTTATTATTTAATAAATTATTTATATATTTAAATATTAATTTTATAATAATTTAACAAAAGTATTATTAATTAATAAAAAATTTATTACAATTTTATTCTTGTCTTCTGCTAAAACATTGCTTAAAAACATAAAAAAAAATTCTAAAAATTCAAAGTCGTCTTTATTTTTTAAAAAATCATATTCTATTTTACTTTTTTATACATGTAGAAGTTAATAAAATAATTCATTTATTATATTTAAAACCTTAGTTTTTCAATGATTAAATCAATATACGGAAATTACTAATATTATTTTATTACATTTGTTAATATTTAATATACAATATTAAGAAATTAAATATTTTCGTTTTAAATTAAGCTAATTAATTATTTTAAACTTAAAATAGAATACTCAACTTAACTTATTGAGACGTAATAATTTAATTATTATAATTGTTAATAAGCTTATTCAATGTTTTAATTTTAATTTTTTTAATTTCATCAATATAATATTGAATTATTTCATCTATATTCTCATTATTCTAAAAAACTTAATTTATATTTATATCTTAATTTATCAAATGTTTCTACTATTTTTATTTTATAATTTTCAATATTTTCTTTCTTCGGATTTCTTAACGAAAATTATTTTTTTATCATTTATAATATTACAAATTTATATCATTTTTTTTAATTTTATTTTTAAAAAAGATATATAATTGATTTATTTAAATATAAATTCTATTATGTTTTTCCTCGAAAAATGTATTTAAATTTTATATTAATTCACATTAAATATTTTATTTAATTCATTTACTTATTAAACTAAATTTACTATTTTTTTATGATTAAATATTAATTAATTAATACACATTAATTTGTATTGATAATTATAAAAAAAATAATAATATTTAAATTTATTTCTATTTATAAAAATAAATATTATTTTTTATAATTTAAATAAATTGTTAAGCAATAATAAAAAATATTGGATTAATTTCTTATAAGAAAATAATATACTAATAAAAAAACAAGAAAAATTAATAACGGCCTTTTTTTAATTAATTTATTTATAAAAATTAAAAAACATAAAAAAAGTCATGAGTAAAATTTATTTTATTAATATTATTATTGTTAGAAAATTTTTAATATTTATTAAACATTTTTTTTGATTAATAATTATAATTTTTTTTTAATATATAGTAATACAAAAAACTTTGATATAAATATAAAAGAAAACATTCTATTTTTATAAAAACATACTTTTTCAATTTTATTGTTTATAAATAAATATATTTTTTAATTTTTATAAATATTATTTATTAAAAAATATATAATATATTCGCTTCTATACCATATTATTTTAGAATAAAAAAATGAATATAAATAATTAAATTTCTATTACTGCAAGATAAATGAGGGAATAGTTTTAACAAAGTTAATAATAAATGACAGATTTTGCTAAAAATTAACAAGTATTTTTTTAAAAAGTGTATTTGTTTTTAATAATTATAAGTTCAAATTACTAAGATTGGCAATATCTTCAGGAAATATAGAAAATTTTGAAAGAGCCAAATAATAGTTAAATACTTAATTTCCAGATTTTGATTATGTAAATGAATCTAAAAATATAGACGTAAAAAAAAAAAATATTTAAATTAATGAGAAAAAAAAAGAGTGATAAAAATTCTATTCTACATATGGCATGCTTAAATCATAGATTTCAATTAGTGAAACATTTAATAGATAATGGATACAAATATTTAATTAATGACATAAATAAAGTAATTTAATTTTTTTTAAATAAATATAAAATAAATTAATAAAGAATGGATAAACACCTTTAATGTTAGCAATTTTTTATTGTTAAGTAAATTCAAGAGAATATACATTTTTAATTGATTTTCTTATATAAAATGGAGCTAATGGCCTATTAAAAGATAATTAAAACAAATCCATTTACGACTAATGTTTTATTGAAGGACCTTTCAAATAATATATTAAGTAGGTTTATCTAAATTGTAGATAAAGTAATTTGAAAATAATATTTATATTTAATTTTATAAAAGAATGTCAAATGTATATAATAAATATGCTTTTTGCTCACAAAAATTAAACAAAAAATTAGTTTTTAGCTTAATGTAATAAATAAATTCTTTTAAATATATAAGAGTATTTATGAAATATTTTTTTAAAAAAATAAAAATTAAATGAATTTTATATATATTTATTAAAAAATATTTCAATATATAAAACTTTTTTATAAGTTTTATATTTTTGATATAAATCTTAAAACTATATTTTTATAAATATATAAAAATATTTTTAAATTATCATTTATTTTTTATTCTTATACTAATAAATCAATTTTAAGTAAATGTCCTTTTGTATAAAATACTCTTTTAAAAATTTCTAAAACTATCTTATGAATTTAATACTTAATTTGTAAATGTATCTGTATTTTAAGTATACATATTATTATAGTCTAAATACTTATCTATTGCTTTTCGGATACTACTAGCATTATTATTTTTTTTTAGATGAAAAATTAGATATTTTAGAACATATATTAATTTAATTTTTTGTTAAATCAATTGGATTTAAACTATTAATATATTAATTAATAATAATTTATTTATCTAATTCACTAACTTGTTATACTAAATAGTTGTTTTTATTAAATTAATCAAAAATTTTTTTTTTTTCATTATCTATAAATAAATTTGTATTTTCTTTTTGGAATTTTTTTGTTTAATGTTTAATCTTTTTATTTTTTCTTCAAGCATTTATTTCTATTATTTTATACTTAAAATTTCGTGCTTTTTTTTAATTTTTTCGTCTTTATTTAACTCATCTAAATGCGAATATAAAGTTTTATCTGTTTATTTTGCAGTTTGATATTCTATTTCATCATTATATTATATGCACGTTTCATTTCTTTATTTTATATTATTTTTTTTAATATATAATTCATTTTTTTATAGTTTTTCTTTATTTATTTATTAATATATTTCATTTTTAGGTAATTATATATTATTAATATATTATTTATATTCACCTTTTTATTAATTTATTTTTATTTATTTAATATTTTTTTAAATTTTTATAATGACTTTGCTCACTTTTATATTTTAAAAATTATTATTCTTTTGGTTATTTTCTTATTTCTATTTGATTATCAACTTCTCTATTTATATTTTTTTAACTTAATTATTATAAATTTTATCCTAAAATAATTTAATCTTATTATTATTTTTAATTATTTTCTGAATATTATTATTAATCATATTCATTTACAAAGTTTTATTTTTATGTTTAATATTATATATATTCTTATGATTATTATTAGTGCATTTATTTTTATAAAATATTATTCTCATTTTTTACTCTGTTAGAAATAAAATTGCTTTATTTACTTTTAAATAATTAATTTTATATATCTATTTTATATTAATTTATATCTTCTTTTTAAGTTTAATATTTAATTTTCTGATTTTCTTTTTATTCATAATTTAAAATTTATTCATCAATATTTTATTATGAATTTTAAATTTTAGATTAAATATTTTATTTGATTTAACATTTTTAATTATATTCCTATTCTTAAAATTCTTCTTATTTTCGTTATTATGGAAATAATTGTTACTATTCTTAATATTATTTTTCTATCAACTATTAATGTTTTTATTATATTTAATATTATTATTAATTATCATAAAATTATGTAGATTATTCTTTGATTTCATCTTCTTCTTTAATTATATCGTAAACTAAAATATCTTCATTTTTTGCTATTGTACTCGTTTCTTCTGGAGAAACATAATTAATATAATTTTATTAATTTTTATAATTCTATAATTATTTCATTAATTAAAATAATTTCTGCCCTTTAGAAGATAAGTTTTTATCATTAATTTATTAAGTTTTATTTTAATTTTATTCGTGAATATTTTTTTATTCAATTGTATTATTTAGTATTAAATTATTTTAAACTTTAATGTTTAATTTGTCATTATTTTATTTATTAAAATTATAAATCTAGTTATTTGGGATATCTTATAAGTGGGAGTTTTATTACTAAAAATAGTTAAATTATGACATTTTTATATTTGTAAAAAATATTTATTTATATAAAAATTATAGAAAAGAATACTTAATTTTATAAAAAAAAAATATATATAAAATAAAAAAAAATTAAAATATATAAAAAATAATAAAATAAAAAAAAAATGTTAAAAAATTTATTAAAAAAAAATTATCAAAAATAAAAAATGTGTATATAAATATTAATAAAATATAAAAAAAAAAGAAAATTTATATTATATATTGAATAAGATAAATATATATATATATATATATATATATATATATATATATATATATTTATATATATATAAATTTATATATATATATATTATTAAAAGTTATTATTTTTTTTTAATAAAAAATACCTATATATTTTATTTATAATATACAATGTATATAACTTTTGAGAAAATAAATATCAAAAATATTAATATGTTTAACTATTATATAAAAGGAGATCTTAAATTTAATTTATATTTAACTTTTTTTATTTTTTAAATTCTTTTTCACAATACTCCATTATGCCTTTTTTAAAAAAGTTATTTAATTCTTCCATTTCCTATATTTACAATATTTATTCTTCACAAATTTTTAGCATTTTAACTATAATTTATTCTAATATAATTTTTCCTTTAAACAAAAATAAATCTAAAACTCTTTTTTAAAACGTTTTCGGTGCATTATACATTAAAATTGTAAAATAATATTAATTAAAGCATGTAAAAACATCTAAACCTATTTCCTTTATATGCTCATAGACCTCCTTAACTTTACATTTTAATATATTTTCCAAATTTTCTATATAACCGTAAATCCCTTCCATATTTTTAACAAATAAAATTCTTAAATTTTTATTCTACATTATAGAAACTAACATCCAGAAAATATTTTCCTCATAAGAGCTATTAATAATATACACATCTTTAATTTCCTTTTCATTTTCAGGGTTCATATGTATTAAAAGGCTTGCCACAATAAAATTCATTCCTTAAACATAACCAACTTCAGGATCGAAAAACGCATAGGCTTTTAAAATTCGATAAAGCCTAGTTTATCCTTCGTTTTTTTCGTTAAAAAAATACTAGAAATCACTATATGTTCGAGGAACATCTTTTAAAATTTATTTGTCGTATATGGACTCTTTTTCACATTCTTTTTTATAATTAAATTGTGCATGCTTTTATTTTAATTTATTTATTTCACATAACACTAACCAAACGTCTTTTCGGATAACGAATGGAATTCCTTTTAATAAAGAATAATATATGTCATCCTCTTTGAAATTTTTTAATGAATCATCTTTTATTATTTACTCCCAATCGGATTTTGAGAGAATTTTAGGTAATTAAATGAAATCTTCTTCGTCTACTATTACGAAATCGGAAAAGGCATTTTGGTAAGAAAATATTTTTTGCTCGTATTAAGGGGGGTTTTGAGGGTATTTTATATAACTTAACAAATAATTGAACATATTTTTTTTGTAATAATTATATTTTTATATATATTTTAATTAATATTCAAGTCTTTTTATTATGTACTTTTATAAATATATAAATATTAATATTATATATTTTTTTTTATTTCTTTATATTAATTTTATTAATATTTTTTTGGTTATAATAGCATAAAAAAGTATAATATGATTATGTATTTTTAATATTTTTACTTTTTTTTATGATTAGAAATGAAAAGATTATGAATTATTAAACAATAATAATCTTTTAACGTAATTAAAAAATTTTAAGATTTATTTCAAAAAGTTTAATTTATATTTATATATGAATTAATAGTATTATAAAAATTATATGTATAAATAAAATAATTAAATATTATATAATATTAAATATTATTATTATATGATAATATTCTAATTATATTTATATATAATTATATTAATTTACTAATTTATAATTATATATGAAAATTAACTAAAAATAGTTTAAACAATATATCTAATTTATATTTTAATTAAATATTTTTACTTAATAAAGATTAAATAAATTAATAATTTTTATAAAGAAGAAATAAAATATTGTATTATTTTTTTATATAAAATATGTCTTTTTTTAGATTTCAATTTATTTTTAATATATCTATATAATTAAATTTAATTTTAAATTATTTACATAAAATATATTTTAATAATATATACATATATATATATATATATATATATATATATATATATATATATATATATATTTAACTTATTTTTATTTAAAAAATATATTTAACATATATTCAGCTTCTAAAGCTGTATTGTATTAATAAGTTTATGAAATTAAAGTTATTCAAAAAAAAGCTTTTTATGTAAAATGTATATTATTTCCTTTTAAATAAATATTATATTTTTAAAAAATTTTGTAATATAATATTATGAATATATTTTAGTAAATAAATTTTAAATAATATTTTAGTAATAATAAATTTATAAATATTTTAAGTTATTCATTTTTTATGATTTATATTTATGGCATTATTTTCAAGTTTTTTACTATTATTTAATTATTATGTGTTATTTTATTTATTAAAATTTTAATCGATTTCTTTTCCAGAGTCATATTATTCTTAATTAGAAAATTAAGGAGATATACATTAACTATAATCAAAATTATTATATAATTTATTATTAATTCCTAAGCATAAACTATTATAATAATTTAATTTTAAGATTTATTTATTTTTTTGTTTTATTTTTTATTAATATTTATTATTTAATATTTCTTTCTAATTTAATTATTAAATTAATGGTTAGTCTGAAAATTAAATTAGTAATTTTATTTATTTTTTATTATTATCTTATTTTTAATATGTAATAATAGCTTATTAATAATTTTATTAAGAAAAATTAATTTTTTTTATTTTTAATTTTTTTTCGCGGTGCATACTAATTATTATTTTAAAATAGAGTAAAATATATATATTTTTTTATTTTTTACATTTAGAAATTATTAAGGCGGACAACTTATTAATCGTTTTAAAAAGCTTAACTATTTTTTTTTATTCGTTTTCTTATTATATATTTATAATAGTGTTTCTTTAAGTACTTTTTTCTTTAAAATATAATTAAGGCTCTATTTCTTTAGTTAAATTTATAAAAAAGATAAAACATATAAAAATAAATTATTTTATAAATAAAATATATGAAAAAAATATAAATTTTAATATTTTAAAAAAGTGTTTTACAATTTTTTACATAAAATAATTATGATATTTATGTTATATATAGATAAAAAATAACATATATTATTTAAAATGTAAAGTAATTTTAAAATATATTTAAATTAATTTTTTTTTTACATTTATAATTTAATTTTGAGTTCATTTATATCTTTTTAACTTTGGTATTTATTAAATTTTATAGGCTATTTTATATTTTTTTGTTTAAAATATATTATTAAATTATTGCTATTTTAAATTAAATATAAGAAATTTGATTATCTTATTTATTATTTTAAATAAAGATTAGCAACCTCCTATTTTTTAATTTTAAATTTTTTTCTATAATAAATAGCAGTCACCCTATTTTTTATTTTAAATTAATTTCCCGCAATTTTATTTTTAAATATATAATTTAAAAATAAAATATATTTAATAATATCCAATTAATATAAAGAATAATATTCTATTGTTTAAAAAAATAAATAATATTTTGTTATTAGCGTTATTAGAATTAGTTAATTTATTTTTAAATATGCGTATGTAAATATAAATATATATATAATAAAATTATTTATATTATAGTATGTTAAAAAAAATACTAATATATAAATTAATAAATAATATATAAAAAAAAATTATATATTATATATATTAAATTTATTAAAATAAAAATATATAATTTTTTTTATTTATAATATAAATATAGATTGTTTTTCATTTTAAAATTATATAATAAAAATACTTTTATTCAATATTAAATATGTATATAAATTAATTATATATATTTTAAATATAAAATTATTATTTATTATTTATTTTATATATCATAAATACATGTTTTCTTAATTAAATAAAAAATTATAAAATTTAGAAGGAAACCTTTATGATTATATTGCCAAGAAAAAATCTGAAAACTTGTTTAATAATGAATAAAAAGATGAAAACATAGCTTCATATTATTAAAAAATAAAAGACTAGGAAATAATGTAAAAAATAAAGTAAAAAATGTTTACAATAAAACTTCCTGATAAAGAAGAATAAAAAGAATACCAAAAAAAAGCAACATAATATGCAAATAATTTATAAGATTAATTTTCTAAATAATTTAGTAGTTTTTCTAATATATTTTTCAAAAAAAAGATGAAAATTGTCAAATATTAAATCAAAATATTCCTAAAAAACTTAAATTTTATAAAAAAGTTTTAATAATAATAATAGTATTATTGAAGAAATTTCAGAATAAAGTAGTGATTTTTAATAATTAGAATTATAATAATAGGAAAATTAAATCTTTTCTTAATAAGATAATTTGAATTAAGATGAAAATTTAGATAATTAATCTCATAGGGATAACTAAATTAAGGTTTACTTATTAAACTAAGAATATTTTTAAAACGAAAATGAACTTAATGTGTTAGAAATGGAAATTAAACAGAGCAAATAAAGCAAATAAAAGACTAAGCATGAAGATTATTTAGCTTAGTTTGACTAATTAGTGGCCAGATTAGAAGATTTGAGGCAATATAATAATGACATAATGGAAATAATAGGAGAAAATTAACGAATAAATGGATAAACATTAAGTTTGGGAACTGAAATAATCAAAGATATAGCATTTTTAAATGAAAATTCATTAAATAAAATATATTTTGTCAGAGAAAAATTAGATTTATTTAAAAAAAAAGACTGGAAGTTTTAAGGAAAATATAGCGTAATTTTAAGCGATAAAAAAGGTTGTAAAAGACTTTGAGTTTTTTGAAAAAAATCGAAAAAAAATATTAAAATATTTTATTAGTTTCAAAATTTAATTTTTTTTAAGGAAATAATTTAATGCATTTTATGGAATTTTTAGAAGTTATATTATAAAAAGGCAGTTTTTATTAGAATAAAAATAATTTTTTGGCTTGTGTATAAAATTAAAAAGAATTTATTGAAAAAAAAATTTAGCAAATAGTCTCTTTTGCAGAAAATAATGTTTTTTTGGAAATTAATAATGACTATATGGCTGTTTTAGTTAAAAAAGAAATTGTTAGTGATTAATTTTTCAGAAGCTTTTTAAAAAAGGAAAGTAGTGTGAATAGCCTAGGTTTTTTTATTCATAAAATATCACTTTTCTTAGCTTTTTTTTGCCATTATAATGATGTTTTTGAACTTTAATAATATAAAAAAGGTATAAATGGATTTATTTTGAATATTTTGTTTTTAAAAATATAGAAAATTAATTTTATAGAGGTTGATTTTGAAGAAATCGATATTTTTTTGAAAAAAATGGGATAATTTTTGCATATATTATTATGTTTTGAAATTTCAAATAAAGAAGAAATTTAAGAAAAAATAATATAGGAAATTAATAATAAAATAAGAGAAAAAATATATATTTAATAAGGAAATAATATTTAGAATTTAAAAATAGAATGCTTTTAAGAAAATTGGAAATAGAATAGACTATAAAAATACGATTTTTTAAATAATTTATATATATAAATTATTAATTAAGAATCAAAAAGTTTTTAAAACCCAAGTTTTAAAGATATTTTTTTAGAATTTAAATAAAAAATTTTTTCTAATAATTATATATAAGTTAAATCTTATATTTAAAATTAACTTTTTAATGATAACTTCAATTAATAAAAGTAAAAATAAATTATATATATATACATACATATATTAAATAAATATTATTTTATATACATATATTATAATATATCAATATCTAATTTTTTTTTTTTAGGAATTTAAAATATGTATTAAATAAATAACCTGATGATTCTGTAATTGATATGGATAGAACAATTATTAATAATATTAAGTTTATGCCACATTTTAATTAATAATATTAAGATAATAATTATCTTTTAGTATGTAAAAGTACATTAAAATTAATAGATTATATTCATTAATATATACTAATTATTAGAAAAATTCCACATTTTTAATTAGATATTTTCCTTAATATATAAAAATTAATAGAATTATATTTCTATTTGCTATTTTCTGTATTCATTAATTAAGAATTTTAAAAGGAAATACTCGAAAATATTGATTTTTAATAAAATTTGGATGAAAATATACCTATTTTAGAAAAAATACACGAAAAAATAATTCGCGATTTAAAATTTTTAGATTTAAAAAAAAGTTTGATTAAAAGTGAAGATTTTTTTTAGTTTTTTTCAAAAAAAAATATAATTTTCGAACTAAAATAGGCTTTATTTTCTTTAGAAAGTCTATAAATTTTAAGCGAATATTTAAAATTAATAAAAAAATCAATTTTTTTTCAAGATTTTTCAAATTAGAATTTAATTGAATAGTTTTTTGAAAAAGATATATAAAATTTCATAAATCAATATAAATTACTAATTTTATAAAGTTATTGTTCTCAAAATTTTACGAAGGAGAAAAAGTTCCTTTTTATGAATTTTTCGCATATAAATTGGGGTCAAATAGTCGATTTCACACCCGAAATATAATAGCCTTTATATATTTAGAATTTTATTATTTTTATTAATGAGTTTATGTAAAAACTCGAAAAAAAGAATATTAGTTTTGTATATAAAAGTCAAATTAAAAATTAAATTTTGAATCTTTGGGCTTTTGAGTTTATTTAAAATGTGGCTTTTGTAACTAAATTTAGTGATAAAGGAAGATTTTTATTATAGAATCATTTCTAGTATATAAATTAGTATGCTTAGAAGAATTATTATGTATAAATAGATGGAGTTTTTGAAGATTACATTAAAATTTTTTACTAAAATAATGAAGATTTAATATTGAAGTTCATAATAGATAATATTAGTGTATTTTCTTTGTTTTAACTTACTTAAGTTATTTAATAAAATGATAAATTAATAATAAATTTAAATGTAAAAAATAAATACGAGAAATTTTCAAAGTTTATATATTAAAAATTTAATATTTTTGTAAATGAATTTTTATGAAAAAAAAAATATATTTATATTTTAATTAATTTTATTTATATATATATATATATATATATATATATATATATATATATATATATATATATAAAAAAAAAAAAAATAATGGAAAATAATATTTCTCTTTAAATTAAAAAAAATAGAGATGCCTTTTTATAAAATTAATTATAAAATCGATTAAAGTTAAAAGTTAAAGAAAAAGACGAAAAATTTAAAAATATAGTAAAAGTATTTACAGGTTTAAATACTTTTGTGAATACTAAATAATAATTAATTTCTAAAAATATTCTTAACATAAATGGATTTCAATCAAATATTGAAATTCTGAAAATTCACGATTAAATAAACGAAATAGATAAAGAACATAAAAAGGAATGTGATTAATATATAGAATAGTAAAAATAAGATGAATATTAAGTACAAGAAAATAAACCTTTATAAAAAAAATATGAACTATATTTAAATTAAAATAAGAATAAAAATACTTAAATAAATAATTAAAAAGCAATTTAATTAGTGAATTATATTTAATAATAAAATAGATATTTAAATAATAATTCTTTAACTAAATTTTAACTTTCTTTAGATTAAATTTTCCAAAATTAATCAAATTTATTATAACATAAAAAATGTGTTACATATATATATATAAATATAAATATAAATATAAATATAAATATTTATAAAAAAATAAATATATAGACATATAAAAATATAATTAAATTGTTCAGAATGATAAATAATAAAAATTAAGATTTATTCTATAAGATGCTTAATTTTAATTTAGTGAAAATGCCATTCCGACGTTAAAATTTTATACTGAATATCAAAGATAGACTGACTGTATTTTAAAAAGAGCTGTTTAGTAAAGTAAAGATATTTATAAGTAGAAATTTAATAATAATATCTATAAGAAAGCTAATGTTTGTTAAAATATCTAAAAAATCGCTGATATTTAGAAGAATTAAAATTAGAAATAAGATTTTTTTTAAAAAAAGTTAACTAAAACATATAAAACATATCCTTTGAAAATATTTGAAAATAATACAGAAATTTAAGAATAGAAAAATATAAATTTAATTTTTAAAAAAAGAAATCATTACGAAGATTATCAAGATAATGAAAAATAAAAATTTTCGTAAATTATTAAAAATATAAAAGATTTAGAATCATTATATAAACATGAAAAAGAAGAAATTAAATAAAATTTGTAAAACTAAAAAGAAGAATTCTATAATTTTCTTAAAAAATATGAAGAATCTTAAATTACAAGTATAAAAGAAATAAATCCATTAGAAAATCATAAATATAAAAATTATATATAGCGATAATATAAACCTAAAAATATAATTTTTACATGAAATATATATTTTTTTTCATACATATTTATATTATTTTTAGTAATCTTCACAAAATGAAAATTATTCTAAATGTTCTATAAGTTAAAATATTTGCCTTTTTTTTACAGGTTCGTGTTTTTAATAGTATAGTAATTATAAAGTATTTATTTTATTTATAAAATCATTTTTTTAGTAATTTTCTTTATGTGTTATTGATTTTATATGCTTATATTTTTTATATTGTATTATAATATATTATATTATATTTATATATTTATTTATTTTCACTTCAAAGTATTATTAGTTTTTCAAAAAAGTTCTACATATTTAACAATATTAAGGTAGATTTTTTTTTTTTTAAATATTTTATTTTATTATATTTTCTTATTCAGGATTTTAATTTTTAAATTAAAGGTTTTCTTTATTGCTTTTTTCTTTTATTAATTTTCTGATTTCATTTAATTTATTGAACTATATATATATATATATATATATATATTTATATATTTTAAATAAGTAAAAATAGTAGAATTTAATAAAAAAAAAATTAATTAAAATTTACTTATTCATAATCGCTCATAATAAATGGAAAAAATTAAATTTTATTTATTTAAATTTTAGGAATTTTACATAATTTTAGATTTTAATCCATATCCAAACTTTTTATTAAAGTTTGTTTAATACATATGTATAATGTATATATAATTACTTTTCTTACAAACAGCAATCATATTTTCTTATATATTCCTTTTAAAACAATGAAGGTTTTATAAAAAAAATAACCTTTTCTATTATGCTATTAGGATTTTTAAATTTATGAATTATTTTAATTTAATGTCTATTATTTTTATCCATTTTTTTTTTTTTTTTCCAAAATAAATTAAAATCTGAAAATTTAGAAAAATATTTTAAAAATTAAATAATATATATTTTTCAATATTTTTAATAAAAATTATAAGGTAACATATATTTTTATTTTATTTATTATTATTATAAATACTATTTTTTTTTAATTATATAATTAATAAATAAATGGCTTAAACTAATTCCAAAATATCCCACTAAATAATCAACTGGAAAAAAAATACTAATCATCCCCGAAAAAAAAGCCAAATTCCATGCTTTTAATTTATTAGGATCATTTCTTAATGCAAAAAACATATGATGTTAGCTTTTTTTTAAAAGCAAATAATTTATAATCATTATACCTATAGGCATTATAAAATAAAGATCTTGCTAAATAATATTATTAACCCATAAAAAAGTTTCATTTTAAAGTCCTGTAAATTAATGTGGATGACAATTTATATGATTTAAAGATCTGAAATAATTTAATAATGCATAAGTCTATTTTTTTATTTTTTATAAATTATTTTATATTTATAAATTGTCTCTTTACATTTACACCATTACATACTAATGTATTTAATTTATAGAAATTCTTCATTTTTTAACCTTCTATTTGTTTTATATTCTATTATTTTATTTTTTTACAAATATTTTTATAGACATTTTTATTTTACGTAAAATTCAATATCTTTTTTAACATCATTCAATACAAATAAATCCAAATATTTATCAATTTTTCTATTTTCAGTGTTTTGAATTTTTAATCTCTTGTTTATTAATATTATTTAATAATTATTATTAAAAATAAATACATTTATAACATAATTTGTTATACAAAAAGAAAATCTAAGTATTATAGAGGAAATAAATATAGAAGAACACCATGAATATCCTAAATCGAAATGAAAATATTTGAAAGATTCCTTTTTTAGTGTAAATTTAATTAATAATAATTCTTATTATTTCATTTATTTTTTAATACAATATTTGTATTTATTATTGAATTGACTGCAATAGAATCTATAGGTCTTCCAAATAAACTATTGTATTTATAATTATTAATATTATGTAGGCTTCTTCTATGTAGTTTAAACATTTTTATTATATTTAAAATTTTATTTTATAGATATAAATAAAATAGAATCAAAATTTTTTTTAATAATGAAAAAATAATACATAAATTTTAAATACAAATATAATTTTTTTTTTCATAAATAAAAATATTTTCAGAATATATTTTTTTATTAATTTTAAATAGGTATTTTTCATATTTTTTTAATATTATATAAATATTTATTTAATATAATTTTAATTTTAAGATTTTTTTTAAATAATATAAATTTAAATAAAATAAAATAAAATACAATAAAATAAAAATAAAAAATATACATATATAAATTATAAAATAAAAAAATATTAAATAATAATTATAAATATTTATAAAATATAAATTTTATATAACTTTTGATATACTTTATATTATAATAAAATGTGAATAATTCAAATACATAATAAATGATAATTTCATTTCTATTATTTAATATGGAAAAAAAAAACCAACTTAAATTTTAGTCAAAGCAGTTTTTAACAATTATATAAGATTATTTTTTATACAAATGATTATTTCTGTTGTTTTTCAAAAATTTATTTAATTATTCGTTACTTCATAAGCTATATTTTTATTAAAAATAGCAATGACCCTTATTCATATAAATGTATCTGCGATAACTATATTTACTTAAAAATTAATACTCTTTATATGAAAAATTAGATATTAATATCATATTTTAAGTTAATCATTCAACAATATCAAAACTTATAGGCTTATTAATTGATACTTAAGTGGGTTTTTCTAAGAAGGACTAGTAGAAGGCATATTTACACGTCTATTGACTCTTAAACCTAATTCTTACATGTTTTTCGCAAGGGATTATTACAATTTTCTCTTAAATATAAACAACCTTAAATAATTAAAATTACTCGGTTTCTCTATTTGCTTTTGCTTACTACTAAATTATCAGGCGGGATAACCAGAAGATGTTTTTTTTTGAATTTGGGGATTTTGGTAAAGAGAATTATGAGATAAGGTTGACTTAAAGTTATTCGGGTGGTTTACTATCGAGAATTATTGTTATTTCATTCATTTAGGCTTGGATTTTATAATTTGTCTATCATTAATTTTAAAATAAAAAATTTCTTAATAAAATAGTGAAAAAGTAAAACTTTATTTAAACAAAAAAAAATATTTTTCAATTATATATATTATCAATAAACTTAATTTCTTTACTTTATATATTTTATAAAAAATAATTTTAACAATTAAGAAATTATAAATAAATAAAAAATTAAAAATATAATAATATAAATAAATATAATATATATATATTTAATTTTGTTTAAAATTATTTTAGAGACTTCGAGAATTATTGTTATTTCATTCATTTAGGCTTAATAATCTATCATAATTTTATATTTCTTAATAAAATAGTGAAAAAGTAAACTTTATTTAAACAAAAAAATATTTTTCAATTATATATATTATCAATAAACTTAATTTCTTTACTTTATATATTTTATAAAAAATAATTTTAACAATTAAGAAATTATAAATAAATAAAAAATTAAAAATATAATAATATAAATTAATATATATATTTTGTTTAAAATTAATATTATTAAAACGATTAATAAATATAAATAATTCTGAATAACATAATAATAATATAAATAAATAATATATATATATATATATATATATATATTTAATTTTGTTTAAAATTATTTTAGTTTTAAAAATTATATTATTAATAACTTTTATTTCGGATTAATAAAATATATAATTTTTTTTTATTATTTAATTAATAATTCTGAATATATTTGACAATAATACACAATAATTATCTAATGTTTTTTGCTTTATTATTTAAAAAAATAAAATAATTTCAATTAAGTCAAAAAAAAAATACAAATATATAAAATTTAATAAAAAAATAATCTTTATATAGTTAAAGCATATACTATATATCTATTACAAGTAGCGATAAAAGGATTTGTGTATACTTATATTTCCCCTTATTATTTAAATACATTTCCAGGTTCTAATAAAAGCATCAGGAAAGTAATATATAGTGCATTTATTTCAATATTATTATGAATTAAATTTTTAATTTTAACATATTATTGAATAGTAATTCATTGTAAATATTTTAGATTATTTTTTTAAAGAAATATATTGTTCTCAAGTAGCATCTTATTTATTAATAATTTTAAATTTTATTTTATTTTTAATATAAAAAAATTAATTAATTAATATAAAAAATAATTATTTAGAAAATAAATATTATTAACTAAAATTTAATTGAAAAAAATAAAATATTCATTTTCACTAAAAAAATGAACTAATGTAAAAACTAATATAATCTAAAGTATCTATTTTTTAAAAAAGCCTAAAATTAATTGAATTGTTAAATTTAAATTCCCAAAAATAACACATATAAGATATATTTACGTCCCAAACCTTAAATAATAACAAAACATTATTTTTTTAGATATAAAAAAGAGATAAAGAAATTAATAAAAAATTTATTTAAAATTCCTTAAAATTAGTTCTTATGATGAAAAGAAAAAATATTATTATTTTTATATAATATTAGTATATGAAATTTCCCTAATATAAATCAAAAAAATACATATTTTAGTTGTTTTGAATATGTAGTTTCATAGATTTATATCTTATTAGAAGAAAAGCTAAATTATGATATAAAATAAACTGCTTAAATTTAAAAAATAATCGAAATAATTAACTTTAATTAAAATAAAAAAAAACTTTTAGTAAAAATTAATTAAATACCAAAAATTTAAAGAAAATTTAATTAAAAAAATATTGAATCTTAAAAAAGTTTACATGCATGAAAAATAAATAACTTTTAAAAATCGAAATTTCCCAATAGAATTCGAAAAAAAAGATGAAACGGAGTTCTTACAGGAAACAAATTGTATATATTATGTTCAAAAGCAATTTTCTTACACTTGCTGATAGCTAATGAGGCAATTTATATATAGGATTTATACCTGAAACGAGTGATTTAGGGGCATTTCGTGCAAAATTATTAAAAATATCAACATTTATTATAATTCGTTGACTAAATTAGTAATTAGTATTTAACTTAATATTAATATTTAGATAGAGTTTATTAAATTAAGAGAAAAATAATTACTTTCATGGTGTTGTTTGCACGCTATTTTTACACTAAATAGTTATAAATTATATTTTCTAAATAAATGAAAGTGACTTTTTTGAGAAAATACTAAATTGTTATATTAGATTTAAATTTTAAAAATGTATTTTTTGATTAATACTATTATTTAGTGCAGTTTAAATTTTAAAATAAATAAAATATTTAATTTGATGATAATTTAAAGATTTTTTGTTATTTTTGAAAAAAAAAAAAATTATTTATTAAATAAAAAATTAAAATAAATATATAAATAAATAGGGAAAAAAAATAATAATAAAAAATAAAATACATATATAAAAAAATGGAAAAAAAAATATCATAAAAGCATTTAAAACATTAAAAATGAATTTATAAGGTGAAAATCCTTCCGATGATAATTGCTTAATTGAAATAAATGGCGAACTAATGATTTTGCGAGCTTAGAATTCGTCCCAAATAATAATATATAGTATATTAAGTAAAGAAATCTAATACATAAAATTGACTTTAAATAAAAATTAAGAAACAAAATTAAAGCAAATGACTTTTTTTGGAAATTCAAATAATCTAATATGCTAGGATTCTAGAAATACAATATAAATATTCGAAATAAAAATCGATTATTTGAATAAAAAAATGACTTTTTAATAAAATATTCCTATATTGGAAATAAAAGACAATCAAATAAAGCAAATAATACCAAAAGACGATAATATTTTATATGTTTTCCTAGACTAAAATCTCCTTTAGGTAATAACCTTTTCCCCAAATAAATAGTCTATATTAAAAAAATAATAAATTCAACTTTTTTAACCGTCTTAAATAACATAAAAAGTAGCTATTACGTAAAATAAGAATATATATTTAATTGATTCTTCCAAAATAAACTTAAAGTAAATATTTGATGATGATGTGTGCTACTTTTAATAATTAGAATAGGAAATATAGTATTCTTTTGTAACTAAAAACTAAGAATTAATCACTTTAAGTAGATTAGGAAATGTCCATTTACTTTCCGAAATGGATTTGAGTGTTTTGGAAAGCTTTTAGTTAGAATTTTAGAAAGATGAGTTTGTAAAAGGGGCTGAAATTGATAATTAAGGTATTTGTTTGTGGGTTTTATCAACTTTAAATTCTATTTTTTAAATTGCTTTTTAGGAGAAAAAAAAAGCTGTCGTATTTTACTTAAATTAAAAAAATGAAGTCGATTTCTTCAAAGTTATAGTCTAAAATTAGAAAAATCTTTTCCAGGCAGATGGGGATAGAAAAGAAGGTGTTATTTAAAATAGTTTTATCTTTTTTTCTATTGTAGGATTAAATTCGATTAAAATTTTTGCGTTAGAAGGGGAAAACTCATGTAAAAATGAAACTAAATAACCCGAAAGTACTAGTTAAAAAGCTTTATAAGAAGTTGCTTAAACTAATTAGGTGAAGGGAGAAAGGAAATAATCTTTAAATGTGTAAGGATAAGTAAAATAAGGATAATAAGTACAAGATTTAGGTGAAGTAAATGAGTTTTTGGAAAAAAAATGGCAAAAATTAGCTAGAATTTGAATGATTATTTTGAATAGAAATTCTCAAAAATGGACGTTATTATTCAAACTAAAATTAATAAAATGCTAAAAGATTCTGAGTTTTAGAGTTAATTAAATAACTAAAATATTTAAAATGGTGAAAAAATAGAGAATTTTTTTAATAAAGAAATAAATGAATAATATAAAAGTAATATAGAACCAAATATATAAAATTATATAAAAGAAATGTTCAAATAAATAACAAATACTTTCGAAAAAGGATAAATCTATTATAATGATAAATTAAAAAAGAATTAGCTAAAAATAATAATTCTTCAAATAGTTTTGATTAATATATAGAATAAACTAAAAAAAAACTTAAAGTTTAAGTCAATAATAATAAATTTGCAAATAAATACTTATTGATATCTAAAAAGATAATCAAGAAAGAAATGTACTTTAAAAGTAAATTTAAAATAATATGCTCAAATTAATGAAAAAATAAGAGGAAGTTTTAAATAAATACAATAATTTAAAAACAAATTCAGGTATTATAATTAATTATAAATATATATATATATATATATATATATATATATATATATATATATATATATATATATTTATATATATATATAATTATAAATATATTATTTTCATTTTTTTTATTCATTTTTTTATATATTATTATGTTAAGATAAAAAAGAAATCAATTGAATCAATTTTAATTAACTATAAATTTTAAGGATTATAATATAAAATTATTATTTTTTTTGTTTTAATTTTTTTTATATAAATAATATTATTTAACTTTATTTAGAATAATATTTTTTCATTATTTTATTTAAAAATAACTAATTTAACATATTAAAAAAAAAAAATAACAAAAAATTAAAAAAGTATTTTTTATATAAAAGAATAATATTTTTATATTATATATGATTAATATATAATTTATAAATATATTAATTATTGTCTTTAATATAAAAGAATAAAAGCATATATGTAGTTTTTTTGAATTTTATATTTATTTTAATAAAAAAATAATAATAATTATAAAAAAAAAATTAAAAAAATTAATTTGATAAAATATTAATAAATGAAATTAAAATAATAATTAAAAAAATTATTTAATATATAGATATATAATTTTCAATAAGTTTTTAAAATTATAATATATATAAATAAAGATATTTTATAAAAATATATATAAGTAGTTAAATGATATTATTTAAATAATATATATATATATATATATATATATATATATATATATATATTTAAATATATATATTTATAAATATATTTTTTTTTTAATATTTTTAATGTTTTTTTTTTATTTATTTTTAATATTTTTTTTTTTATTAAAAAAATATTTTATTTAATAATTATATATTTAAAATATTAATAAATTTTATATCTTATAAATATTTTTATACATTTATTTAATATTTAAATAAATAATTGACACGTATATTTAATTTATCGAATTTAATATTTTAAAAACAATTAAGTTTATTCATAGTTCCTTTTTATTTATTTTATTTTCAAAATATATTATTTTTAAAAAATATAATAAAAGACAGAATTTAGATTGCGATGTATATAAATGTTAATATAATTTTTTTTTTCTAAAAGAAAATATTTTATTTCAAATTTAAATATTATATACATACATATTTTTAAGACATTAAACTATATAAAATAATATAATTACAAATTGAAATAATAATAAAATGGTAAATATCGTTTACTTTTACTAATGATTTATTTTTGTAAGAATGAATTAATCAAAATTATATCTTTTTTTTTATTATTAAAAAAACAAAATAATATATATTATTTATTATAATTTATAATTTATGTTATATAATTTTAGAAAATATAATAAATACATAATATTTTTTTTTAATAATATATATATATATATATATATATATATATATATATATATATATTGCATAAAAATATTATATTATTAAAATCTTTAAAAAGGAATATATATATAAAAGCATAATAAACATTTTTTATATTAAATAAAAAAAAACAAAGTCTAAAAAATATTTATTAGCTAATATATGATTCATATTTTTATGTTAATATATCAAGTATTACATTATTATCAATTAATTATTTTTTTTACCCAAATATAAAACTAATATTAAACTGAAATTACATTAAAAAAATTATAATTCTTAATTAGTTGTGATATAAGATACAACAAATTAGTTAAATTTATTTATTTATTTCTTAAATAGACGATCTGTAAGGATTTAAGAAAATAATAGTAATATAAAAGAACAATTATAAAATAAATAATTAATGGTTTATGAAAATATTCTTATCAGAAATATTCTAATAACTATGAAAAGGAGAAAAATATTTTACATAGATTTCTGATGTAGCAAAGAACTATTTTAGGAATAAATAAATAAAACTAAATAATTAAATAGATAAATTATAATGTATTTCAAATAAAACTATTAAATCTATTATTTATCTTAAATAGAATAGAACTTTAAATAAAATGTTATTATGCTTTTATTTTAATTATATTGAGAAAAAACTCATAAATAATTAAGAAATACTTAAAAATTTTAGAAATTAATAAAATTATTATTAATTAACAAAATTAAGAGAAGGTAATTATAAATTAGAAAAAATAAGAAAAAAAAGATTATTTTATTTAAATAAAAGTTTAATTGAAATATAAAATAATCAAGAGAAAAAAGTTTTAAATAAATAAAATTCAATAAATTTTTAAAAAGATAAAAAATGATTAAATAAAAATTATTTATTTATAGAAATATAAAGGATATCAAAAAAAGTTAAAAAATTATTATATATAATAATAAGATTTGATATAAAAATATTTAGTAATAAATGCAAAAATTAAAGAAATAGAAAAATAATAATAATAATTCTTAAAGTTACTTAATAAGATTATATTTTAAAAACTAAATCTATGTTTTTATTAATATATTTTTTTTTTTTAATAATTTTTTATTTTAATAAATAAAAATATTAATTTATTCAATTTAAATATAAAAAAATATTTTTATACTTTTTATTTTTTTTTATAAATAAAAAATATACATTTATTTTTTATTATATAAAAAAAATATACGTTTGTATATAACAAAATATATATGAAATCTAAAAGTTAATTTTTTAATTTTAAAGAATAATCTGAAAGTTGTCGAGAAATAAGTTTATTAAAAAGTAGACCAATTTAAATATTTGAAAAGAAAGTAAACAGTTAATTCAGAATTGGTTAATCAAGTTTAACACACACTGAATTAGACAATAAATAATAATAAAGAAAATAAATAAGCAGTTACGATTATATATTAAAAAATCTCTGCCAAGATTAACCATAAGTTAAATAAAAAATTAGATATACCCGAGCAATTTCAAATCCACATAAAAAGCTGTATTTAATTCCTATAAGTACTTCTTAGTATTCTGATTTTGAGTCTCTTGTTACTTTCGAAAAAATATAATTAATAAATTAAATTGAATCAAACATTTAAGAAAACGACGAAAAATATATTAATTTGGAAAAATATAATTTAAAGAATAAATAAGATAGTTTAAATTAATTAACATAATAGGTTAAATATGAAAGTAAATTTTTATTTTATTTTTAAAAAAGAAAATAAAAATAAAATAAAAAAAAGATTTAATAGAAAATAAAAATTATATATATTTAATATCTTAGTATAGTCCTGTGTATTTTCAAATAAATATAAGAAATAAAAACTTTCCTTTTATAATATAATTCGAGAAATCTTTTTAATAATTAAAATTAAAAGTAGCATATTCATTCGTTAATCAAATTCCATCCGGAAAATAGATTTAAGATAGATTTTTTTTCATAAAAAAAGCTTAGGCATATAAAATAGATATTTTTGGATTAAAAGAATAATATGAGTTTTTATATTTAGCAATTTTTTCTTAAGAACTTATTAGTGTTTGTTTTAAAGTTTGGTTTAGTCAACTTTTATTTAAAAATTAAGATAAAAATAATGAAAGTTTAAAGAATTTAAGTTAAGAATAAAACGATTCTTAAATAAATATTGGTCATTCTAAAAAAAAAACTAAATTGTTATTTAATGAATAAGAAATTAGTATATTAATTTATTTTTAAATAAAATAAAAATAAATAAAAAATAGAAAGTATTTTAGAAAAAAGGAAATTGAGGTTATAATAATAGTCGAATAATAAAAATTTTATTTTAAAAAATGCTGAAAATGCCTATTATTATAAATAATAAAAATATTGTGATTCGAATGTATTTTTTTATTTTATTAATATATATTATAAATTAGATTTTTTATTTAACTATTTATTAAGTTTATTAAAGAAAAAAATGAGCATATATAGCATATATAACAGTAAAAAAAAGCTAATTAAATATTTAAAGTAGAACATATGATGAAAAGATATTTTAAAAAATAATTTAATCATATTGCTTTGTAAACAGAATTATAAAAAAATAAAAAAAATAAATATTAAAAAAAGTTTAATATCTAATGGCTAAAATATATATATTTGATTAAATTAATGAATTTTCTTAAAATGAAAATAAAATAAAGAATTTATTAAAAGAAATAGTATTAATAAATATGAAAAATTGTAACTATTGATAACTATAAAAAAAAATATTTATAATTTGTTAAATAAAAAAAAATATATATATTATTAAAGAGAAAATAAAAAAAGTAAATTTTATATTTATAATATAAATAATAAAAATATTATTTAAATTTTAAATTTGAAAAATATTTAAAGTATAATAAAATAAATGAATCTAATAATTTATATATATATATATATATATATATATATATAATAAAAAATAATATTTAAATAAGAGGAAGTAAATATATATTAAAAAATAAAATATTTTTTTTTTAATAAAGAAAATAAAAAAACTTAAATATATTAATAAAAAGAATATATATAATTTATTTTTGTCGCCGCTTCGCAATTATATATATATATATATCTTTTTTATTTTTTTATTTATATGTTCAAAAAAAAAAAAATCATCCAAAAATCTTTTCAAATACGCTCTTTTTGAGTTTTTTATTAGGTGAATAAATAGCTCTTTATCCATGTTCAGAAGGTCTATAAGTACTTGAAGGCAAATAAGAAGCTCCCTAATTACCAACTCTACTACCAAGCAAAACATTAGTAACTCTTTATTATACAGGATGTCTATTATAGATAACAGATTAATTAATAACAGGAGCAGTACCGTATTAATATTAAACCTTTTATGCAGGTTAAATAACTTATTAGATAACAGGTTAAGTAATAACTTAAGATTAAACAAGAGGTTAAGTTATGACTTATTATTATACTTGTTGGGTAGGTTAGTGTACTATTTTTCTTTCTATTGCTTAATATTCGACTCTTTCTTAAACTTTTTCTTGAGGAATATATTCAATATATCTATCTTAATATACTTAGGGAATATATTCTTTTTAATATTCGACAGCATAGTAATCTGTAACTTTTTTTTATGTAGGAACATATTCGGTTCTTTAGACTGGTTAGTATTCAATCATAGATTTTTCATAAGGAACATATTCAATTCTGGATTCTCCTTTTACAACCTGATATTAATGAGAAGATTGCTAGACTATAGGTTATTAGACTATAGTTTATTAGATTACAGGTTATTAAGCTATAGATTATTAAAGATATTATACAGGTTATTATTAAACATATTGTAAAGGTTAGTGTAAAATTCTGGATTGTAATAAAGGTCTTCCTTAAATGTATTAAAGGGGAGGAGCGTAATGGACAGGAGGATAATAGTGAGTTGGGTGTTGAACGTCTGATTGCTGGAGAGGATCGTTTATTGGTTAGTTTTAGAAGTTTTATTCAGGGAATTAGGATTAAGGTTGGATGTCTAATTTATTTTGGGAAGGATATTTTTGTGATTGTAATTAGTTATCTGAATAATCGCTGTTCATGGTTTATTTTTTTATTATTTTAATTTTTTATTTATTTAATATTTTTTATATATGTTTTATTTTTATTTTTTTTATTTTTCTAAAATATTAATAAAAATATAAAAGAAAAATATTATTTTTTTGATGTAATTATATGCATTTAATATAATTTTATTTTTTTAGTTTCATTTTTTAGTTTCACTTTTTATTTTTTTAATATTTTATTTTTAATATTAAATTAATTATTTTTATATATAAAAAATTACTAATATTTAAAAATATTCAATTAGTTATGTAATTAATCTAATTTTATATATATTTTATTAAAGCATAATTTATGAATACATTTTTTGCATTTTTTTTGGAAGTTGAAGAATCATACAAAAAAGATGGTTAACTTTTTATTATAAAAATGTAAAAAAAATTGAAAGAAAAATAAAAAAAATCATAATTTTATTTATATTATAAAGTAAAAAAAATTAATATTATACAATTAAATTATTGTTTTATAATATAATTTAAACTTTCAATTCTTTTAATATATAGTTAAAACACAAATTGTTTTAGTTTGCATAAAAAAAAATAACACATATAACTTTGCATACAATTAACTTCTAAAAAAAAATATATTTCATATATAAAATATATAAAAATCTTAAAATATTAAAAAAAAATTATTATAATAAACATCTTTTTAGAATGCACTAAAAATATTTAATATATAAAATAAATTTTCTTTTATAATATAATTTCATATTAGTTTACTATTTAAGTTTTGTTCTCTTTTAACTTCTAATAAATTATTTATTTAAATTGATTTAGAAATAAGCTTAAATCATATTTTCCTATTTGTTAAAAGCTGAAAACATAATTAAAATTTAATGATTAATAATACTTTATTTTATTTTCGAATTTGCTTAAAATCCATCTAAATAGGCATATTAATATCTATTAAAACCAAATTATAATTATTATTATTTTCTTAAGCATATTATCTACTATAAGCTTAATCAATAATATTATTTTTAAAAGCTGAAACAGGAATCATAATGAAATTATATTAAGAAAAATATAATCTAAAATTAGAATACTATTTTACTCCCAAAAATAAAATTATAATTCTTATAAAATTTATATTGCAGAATCAACATTAAAAATTTATATTTTAATAAGTAGTTCTTGTAATTAAGGTAATTTTTTTTCTCTATCTTATTCAAAAATATCACTTTTAATATCTTCTAATTAACATATACTGTTTTATTAACTATAAAATTCATTAATAATAATAATAAAAAGGCATTTATAAAAAAGAAACTGGTATTAATTTATAAGTTATGATTTGAATTTTAAGATATAATAAATTCAAATTAATTATGTGCCTTTATTTTATAAACTAATTAATTTAATTTTTTTTAACAAACGTATATAATTAATCCTTCATATTTTTTAAAAAATAGAATATTTATATTTTCGATATTATATGACTTTTTTGTTTTTTTTTTTACATTATTTAAATTTCTTTTTAATGTTTTCTATTAAAATTTTAATTTTTGTTTATAAATACATTATTATTTTAAATTAAATTATAAAATATACTTTTTGCTTTATTATGAAGTACTCGGAATTTTTTCTATAAATTTTGTAACTTTTTCTTAAACATACCTATTCCAATATCTTATAAGAAAAAAAAAATTAATTGCTAAACCCAAGTTTTTAAGATTAATACTCTGATTTTTACAAAACCTTCTAATGTAAATTTTATGGCGCTTTGTAATTAAATTTAAAAAATATCTTTTCAATTTAATTTTTTTGACTAATATAAAATATAAGAAGTATTATTCATTCTTGTATTATCAAATTACATTTAAATATAAAATCTATTTTTTTTTAAAAAAAATAGTATTTATACAATTTTAATATATGAACTTCTGTACTATTCTTATATAATAAATGCTATTTTTTTATTTTACTTATTTTAAATTATATTATAAGATATATTCGAGCGAGAAAATATTTTTTCAGTTATTTTCTAATTTTTTATTTATATTTAAATTTAACTATAAATATCTCTAACTTTAATAAAACAAAAATAAACGATAAATTTTTAATTAAAAAAAAAATACTTAATATAGCCAAATAATTTTTTTATATAAACATATTTTTATTTCTTTCTAATTATTAACTTAAAAATTCGATTTTTAAAACAATATTGGTATAATTTTTCAATAAATATTGTATTAATATATCTTTTATAATATTTTTTTTAAGAAAAAAGCAATATTTGATTTACAATATAATGTTCCTAAATTTAATTTATATATATAATTTGTAAATTTGCTTCTAAAATATTGAATGAATATTTATTTGGATTATTTATCCAATAAATGATATATTAGATTTCCAGAAATTATTTTTGTAGTTTTCTATGTAATATTTTGTAATTTTGATATTAGTATTCTAAATTGATATAATTTATATTATTTATGTTCATTTTTTATTTATTTTATTTTTGTTAAAAATTTAATATAGTATTTTTATTTAAGAAAATAAATTATTTTAAGGAAAATATAATAAAAATAATTAATATAACAAATATTTATTTTATTTTAAAATTAATCTGAAATGAATAGTAAATTTTTAATAATATATAAATTAGTTATTAGTTTTTTTATAAAAACATTATAAATGAATAAATAAATACTTCTTTTATAAATTTTAAATTTTTTTTCCTAATTATTTATTATATTTAAATTCAAATAACTACTTATTATTTTAATATTTATTTTTATATTAAACTATATAATAAAAAATTTAGTATTTTAATATGTTTTATATATTACAAAATCTTTAACTCAAATGACATAAAAAAAATATGGACTTAGGAGTAATATAATATAAAAATGAGTCGAACTACAAAAATAAATTAGATAAATAATTATATCTAAATACCATTATTTGAAAATAAGAAAAAGTATAAAGAATAATTAAAGTAAATTTAGAAAAAAATATAGAAAACGATATATAAAAATATATAAAATAAGAATATTATAGTAAAATTACAACAACAACAAAAAGTAATATATACTAAAATTAAAATTCATATTAAAAAATTTAAATTTAATTTATAAATTGAATTTTAAAAAGTGTTTGTTTTTTTGTTAAAAGAATATAAATAATTTAGTGAAAAGATTTTTTTTATTTTATTAATATTTTTTATAAATTTATGGAATATTAAAAAAAAAAAATTAAAAAAAAATATATATATAAAAATAAATATTAAATTAAATAGTTTAAGAAAAAATAAATTTATTATTTTCAATATATAATTATAATATTTATAAATATTTATCTATTAAAAAAATTATATAAATATATTTAATTGTATTATTTATATATTTAAAATATTCTTTTTACAAAAATAATTAACAAAAATTGTAAAATTATATAATAAAGTATGTATGAATTTTTGAACTTGTTAATAATATTTATAATTAAATGATTTTTTTTATAATTTATATTATAATAAGTATAAACTTTATATTAATTAATTTTATAGAAATTTTAATATCACCATTTTTTTTAATTAAAATAATAAAAAACTACAGAAATTTATTTAAAAAAAAAATATGTATATAAAAATTAAAAGGTTTAATAAATAAAAATAAACAATCTCTATATAAAATATATTATATAATATTAATTTTTTTTTAAAAAAATAATCAACTACATATAATTTAATATTCATTAAAATATATCATTATTTTTTTTAAAAGACTAAAATAATATGCAATTATCAAGCGGATTGATTAATAAAATCAAACAAATAATTATTTCAAGCTAAGGCGAATAAGAATCAATAAAAAAATTAAAAGTTGATTAAAATCATTAATCTATTTAAGAAATATTAAAAACGAGCGATTATTAAATTATAAATATAAATTGTTAAGAATTAGCATCTTAAATATTAAGATATATTACCTACTACTGTTTATTAAAACTACGTTCTTAAGTATTTATTTATATAAATAAAAATTATTATCAAAACATATTCATTTTTCTACTATTATTATTATTTAAAAAAAAAAAATTAGAAATAAAAATTTGAATTTCAATTCGAATAAAATCTCCGAAAACTCAAAAATTATCAATTTTAATGCGAAGACAAAAACATATAAAATATAATAAATAATATAAGTATTCATAAAATAAATGAACAATTATCATTAAGGTTGGAATATAAAGAAGATTTGATTTAATAACTTTCCAAATTAAATCCTAATTTTTTTTCATCAGAATCGGAAATAATTTTATTACCTGAAAAACACTATGAGAGTTTTGAGTAATATTTAGATCAATATAATAACTTCGAGAATAAAAGTGATCCTATAGAATATATTTATTTACAAAAAATAAAAAAATATTTGATTATTTTATCTGTTTTTATTGAAAATACATTGAGCATTTTTATTAAAAAAAAAGAAAATAATAATTAATTTCAAGGGCTATTTATTGTTTTCCTTATTAAGTCAATTTTTAATGGGAATAAGAGATAGTTTTTTAATAAAAAGAAGATGAATAATCAAGCGAAAACTACTAAGAAAATGAAAATTAAATATCAATGAATAATATAGAAACTTCAAATTAAAATAAAAATGTAAATCTTTTAAATCAGAACATAATTTATGATTAAATTATTAATAATTATTTCCTTTATTAACCTGATTTTTTTCAAGGAATTATAAAATCAGCAGAGCCTAAAAGAAGAATGTCAGATGATGTGAAAAATAACTAATATATACAAAAAAATAGCATGCCATTTATTTATAATAATATTTTTCAAAATATTCCTCTCTTGTAAAATAATAATAGTGATTAAACTCCTTTTTATAATAATTTTATTTAATAAAATAATTAATTTTAATATTTTCCTCCAGCCTAATATTAATATAATTAATTTCAAAATGCTTAATAAAATATAATATAATAATAATAAATTAATATCTAAAATTAATTCATTTACAACACTAATTAATAATAATAATAACAATAATAATAATAATAATTAATTTAATAATAATAAAAACAACTAGCCTTTATATAAATAATGTAGCAATAATAATAATATAATATTCAATAATAATAATAATAATAGCAATAATAATATATTAACTTTAATATGGTACATTTACCGGAAAAACTCATTAATACGAAATATAATAATACTTAAAATTTAAATATGCAGAAAACTTAATCTTAACAATATAATAAATCTAATAACTCCTTTGTTAATTAAAAAAAAATATATAAAAATTAAGATAATTTAAATAATAGATAAATTAATCGTAAAGAAACTACACCAAAAAAATAAGAATATAGATAAAATAATACTAATTCAGCTAATGAATCTCCTATATAAATAAATAAGCATTCTGATTATAGAAGTTAGAACAAAAAATAAAGTGACTCTAGTTTAAATAATAACGATATATAATAAAACGAATATGAAGATAATAATTTGTAGTATATAAATGACTCTGCTATTTAGTAAAATTAAACAGGAGAAAATAAATAAAATAAATAATAAAATATAAAACAAAATAAAAATAATTAGAATTATAATAATGGAAATAATTTAAATAATAAAAATAATATTATTAATGGAAAGTAGAAGAAAAAAAAGATTACCAATAATAACAAATTTAGTGACATTTTTTTTTTTTAAATAAAGTAAAAATAATATTTTTTTTTTTTAAAAAAATACATTTATTTTAATTAATTTATTAATAAATAAAAATATTCGTAATAATTATTTTTATAAACACATTTTTTTTAAAAAAAAAAAAAACTTTTTAATCTAATAAAAGAAATTTCTAAAAAAAATTATTTTAATTAAATAAAATATTTTATTTTTTTTAAATTTATTTTAAATTATATTGTTGTATTTTAAAATCTAATTAATTATTTTTTCTTTATATAATTTTTATTTCTTATATTTAATAGATCATTTATAATTATATTATTTTAAAAAATTCATTATTGAAAACTTATAATGTTAAATACATTAAAATAGTATATTATTATTATTATTTTTCATAACTATATTAAACTTTACATATAAAAAAATAAAATAAAAATTTATAATAATCTTTATTATCTTATTTAATATAAAAATACTAAAATGTTAGCAATTATATACCTGTTATTTTTATTTATAATTTTGATATTTTTTCTTTATATTTTTTTTTTTTTCAATTAAGTTTTTTTTTTTTTTTTATTTTTTATATTAAATCTAAATAAAATATTTTTTAAGATTTTTTCTTAATATTTTAAAATTAATGTTTTCTATAAATTCTTATATTAAAACTTCATTTTTTATTTCAATTTAATGTTTTTTTTAAAAAAAGATTAAACAAATTTGCCATAAAAAAAATTCTTCATATTAATGAATAATATAATGGATTATATTCTATTTTACTGATATTTTTTTCAAGATTTTTTTTTTTTTATAGTATTTTGAAATAAATTTTATCTAATTTTTTTTTATTTTTATTTAAAAAAATTAAACCATTTTTACTGTTTTATTTATTTCCTGAATTAAGTGAAAACCCTTAATTTTGAAATTTTAGATAAGGTTTTTTTGTAAAAACTAATGCCTACAATGCAGAGTTAAATCTAAATCTTTTTTTAATTTTTTTTTATATTTATTTCTTTATGTAGTGTTAACTAAAGAATGTCTAAAACATGTTATTATATTAGAAATTATGGAATTTTCATTTGATTTTTTATTATTTTTTTATTTTAGTTAATATTTCTTAAATTTTAATAGTGTATAAAATATTATAATTGATTTTTATAAATATATTTTAGATTATAATTTGATATTTTTATCATTATATTGAGTTTTTATAACTCAAAATATTTTTTTTAATATAAATAAGAAAAAATTAAATTACTTTAGAATTTTTAAAAAAGAATTGCTATTATATATTTTACAAATTAAATTATTTATATAAAATAATATACTAAAAATTAAAGATATGATATAAATTTCAAAAATTTAAGCAATAATTTTTGAAAAATTATAGTATTATCTTTAAACTTTCTTAATTATAGTTTATTTTATTTAAAAGTTCGCTTATTTATATTAATAATCCTAAAATTAAGAATTATGTTACTAACAAAAACTAATGATGATTCTTTCTAATATAAGAAATTATTTAAATATTTTTAAAAAATTAATTAATTTATATACTTTTATTTAGTATATTAAAACAAAAGATTATTTGTAAAAATTTTGTTGTATTTTTTATTATCTGCTATATATAAAATTTTATTATAAATAAAAAAGAAAATATTTATTCAAACATTAATAATTTAAATAAATTTAATATAAAATAAACAATATAAAACTATATTGTTTGTAATTATATATATATATATATATATATAAGAATTCTAATTTTTAAGATGTATATAGAAGAATAATATGGTAAAATTATTTTTATATTATTTTTAGAAAAAAATGCATTTTTTCATTATTATTTATTTGTTATAAAAACTAGATTTTTTTATGATTTTAAAATAATAAAAAAATCAAATAATATTTCTCCCATTTCGATTGTATAATTAATATTCTATAATTAAACATATAAATAAAATTTAATTATCCTATTATCAAACGTTAAATATCTTTTCTAACTCTTTTATTGATAAAAACTATTATTTATTAATATTCATCCAAAAAAAGAATGTTTCTATGTTCTTTTTTATTTTTAAAAAACAAAAAATATATAAAAAGAATATTTAAAAAATTTTAATAATATTAAAAAACAAAAATAAATAAAATGGGAAATATTCTAAATAATAATTATTTTTAAATATAAAAATATAAGATTTAATAAATAAACGCTTAACCAAAAACACATCAGGAACATTAAAAAAATATCTAATTTAGAATAATGACATTTAATATTGCAAATTAAGATGACCACAAATTTTTCTATAATTTCCGTGCTAAAAATATAGCAAAATACATAATTGAATAAAATCCAGATTTTGTTGCTTTTTAGGAAATACGTGAAAATTTCTTTTTTAAAAAGAACAATTAACTCGAAAAAATTATTAGCGAGATAAATAAAATATAAAATAATCATGAATATTATAATTCTGTATTTATTCCTTCCATGATTTATAGAATTTAAGATTATATTCCTTTTAAAATGGAAGGATTAGGTTTTTTAAGTAAATACCCGATTTTAAATTTCGATTAAAAATTGCTCCCTTTTCCTGGAAATGATGGGAATTAGAGGACTGCATGTATTTTTAAAGTTTAAATTGAATAGAAAAATTTAGTTTAAATAATCGTGAGTCATTTAAGTTATAAATAATAAGATTAAATAATTTAATTAATAGAACTAAGAAATATTTTAGATTAACAATTTAATTCTGAAAATTAAATTATTGCAGCTGATTTTAATGAATATTGGAATTAAAAAATAACTTAATTAGAAAATAACTTATAAGAAAAAGATGGATTTTTAGACTGTTCTAGTGAAAAAAATATATATTAAAATAGCTTTTGCTCATATAGAATTGATAGAATACTTTTTAGAGGAAAACAACTAAGTGTTATAGATATTAAAACTTAGGATTAAAAATGCTCATGTTAAAGTTTAATAGAAAATTAATTTTGTAAAGTACATTATTGTAGTGATCACTAAGCTGTTTTTGCCGACTTTAATTATAAAATTTTATGATTTATATTAAATATATAATAATAATAACAAAAAAATTTTTTACTTTAATTTTATAATAAATAAAATATAATATATAATATGAATATATGATATTAAAATATATATATATATATATATATAATAATTATATATTTATATATATATATATATTTATTTTAATTTTTAAAATTTTTTTATATTTATTTATACTATTTTTTTATATATTTTAAAAGAAAATTTCTATATTAATTTTATTATATATAATATATAATTTCTTTTTAATTTTTATTTAAAATTTAATAAAATAAAGCAATATTTATTTTTATTTTTTTATATATTAATAACTATTTTAAATTAATTTATATTTACATAAATATTATTTTTATTAATATATAATTTTTTTAATTATGAAGATATAAATATAAAATAATTAAATATTTCACATAATTTTTTTTTTCATATTTTTTATTCATATTGTTTATTTTCTTAAATATTTACATTTTTTTTCAATTAATATTATTAAATTTAATTATTATAGTTTTTTATTGTTTAATTAATTAATTTAAATTATATTAGTTTTATCTATTTTAAGCCAATACAAAAGATTTTAAAATTCTTATTTTATCTTGAAATTATGTTTAATAAATTTTATATAATTTCAATTTAATTATAATATGCAATGTCTTAAACTTATTTTTTTTTTTAATATAATTATTTTTATATTTTTTTATTATTAAATCTAATTAATTATATACACCTTCTTAATTTACATTTAAAAATTTATTTTTCAATTAATTATTATTTTAATGATTAATTGTTTAGTTATTAATTTCATCAATTTATAAAAAAAAAAGATTTATAAAATTTTGACTGTTGCAATTTAATTTATTTATACATTGTTTTTTAATATAAATATAATTATTTATTTTATAGAGTAGTTCTTATAATAAATTAACTGTTTTTTATAGGCAATTTTACTTAAATCATCGCTAATTATTGAATAAATTTAAGATAATTTTAATCAGAAATTTTAGAGCTAAAATAATATATAAATTTATTATATATTTACTTAATTATAAATTATATTTTGTTTTGTTTGGAGAATGTTTTAAAATAAGTTAAATGTAATATTGTATTTTTTATGTAAATTCATTATGTTTAATTTACCAATTAGCAATTATGAAAATATTGAAAATAAGTTTATATATTTTTTTTAAAGTAATATATTGATTAATATTAATAATTATTTTAATTAATTAATCATTTTAATATTATTTAATTCAAGCTAATTTTTAAAGTTATAAATATATATATTATTAATTCAAAATAAAGAAAAAATAATTCTTAATAAATTATTTTAAATATATATTTTATATTTTCTATTATATCTAAAATTAAATATTAATTAAAATCATTTTATTTTATAAAAATATATATATATATAAATAAATTTTAAATCATTTTAATTTATAATATGTAGATTATATTAAAAAAATAAAATATAGGAAATTAAACAAAAATATAATATATAAATATAATAAATTAATTAAAATTATATTTTCAAAAAGTTACATTTTTTTAAATAGTTAAAAATTTTGTATTGTAAAATTCAAAATTATTTGTAATATAATCAATTAATTTAAATTTTTTAACAAAAATTTGCTAATATTTTATATGCTTATTAATTACATTTTTAAATAAATTTATCTAATAATTAATAATTTTATAAAATAATATTTAAATATTATAGCATTTTTTTTGGGAAAAAATAATAAATAAAAGATAAAAAAAAAATTAACAAATTTAGAATTATTATATTTAAAAATATTTATTAAAAATAAAATAAAATGAAAATAGTTTTATACAAAAAGAATAAATATATGTATAAATAATATATATTTATATATATAAAAAAAACAAAAATATCTTATTTTTAGAATCACTTAAAAAAAAAGAAAAAAAAAAGAAAAAAAAAGAAAGAAAGAAAGAAAGAAAGAAAGAAAAAAAGAAAGAAAGAAAAAAAATAAAAAAATTATACATTAATAACAATTAAAAAACAAACATTTATTCTTCACAAAAATTATTTATTAAAATTTATATAAATACAGATTTATAATATATAAATAAATAAAACAGAATTATTTTATATATATTAAAAAAACAAAAAAAAAACATGATAAAATTCGCTTTAATATTATAACTAACTCTCACTTGTTTATACTGTGAAATTCCCTCTGATCCTAAATGGCCGAACAAATTCTAATAAAACTTTACTGAAACATTTACATATGGATTTATTAAATAATAAACTAAAGGAACTATCTTATATGATTATGATACGAAAACTTACAAAATTTCTAGAGATAATGGTCGTTTTGACAGATATTGTGGCTTTAATGGATTATATGCATTTTAAAATACATAATGTGAACATATAGTTGTTAATGGGGATAGATTTTTACATTATCCTTAAAAAAATGATTGCTGCTATTGTTGTTCGAATGAACATGGGTGTGGAATACTAAAACCTGATTGGCTTAATGGGGCTTAGTTCTTGGGATAAACTGAATATTAAGGATAAACTGTTTATAAATGGAACCAAAAAGGACTTTAAGATAACTTTTATTATGAAACTGTAGCTTAAAATCCTACAGATAGGGTTATGATTAGTATTGATTAGGTTCCTAACGATTTATAAGAATATATTAATAAAAGAAATAGTAAATTTGAGACAATTTAGTTACCTGGATATTGCAATAAATAAAAAACTTGTTCTATTTTATCAGTTTGCACTTCTTTAAGAAAATCAATTAATTGAAAAATATATAATATTAATATATATATATATATATATATATTTAAATTTTTAGTTTATAAATAATTATATTATTTTATAAAATATTTTAATAGTTAAGCTAATAGTTATTTGTTTATTTTTCGCCTAAAAAAAAATATTAATAATATTTTATAATAATTATTTTCTTATAAAAATTTCATATATGATATTATTATTATTATTCTTTTAAAAAAAAATTAAAAATATATATTTTTTTATTATCCACATCATATATTCGAAAATTAAGAATATTATTTATTTATTTTTTTAATAAATATATGAATGTTATTCTAAAATAGTATTTGATATTATAGTATATTTAAAGAATTTTTAAAATGTATATAATTTAAAGAAATTTTCATAATATGTATTTTTACTCATAATATAGACAAATACTTCCTTATAAAATTATAAAATAAAAATTTAATACTACTTTTTTTAAAAAAATAAGTCTATAATTCAAAACAAAGGAAAAAAAATATATATATAAATAAGCTTTAATAAAAAAAAAATTATATTAAAAAAAAAATATTAAAAAAAAAATATTAAAAAAAATTAAATTATAAAATATGAAAATAAATATTCAATATAAAAATTAAAATACATAAGTAGATTTAGAAACTTAAAAAATAAAATAAATTCAAGATTTAATTAGCTATATATAAAAAAATATATCTAAAGCATCCAATTATATATACTTAATATCAGAAAAAAATGATCTAATAAAAAATATATCCTAAATAAATGAAAACAAAACCATATAAGTAATATTAGATAACGAAAATTCTACTTTTTTTGAAAAAATAAACGATTTAATATATGAATATGATTGTTTTGATAAAACGACTCTTGAAAAAATACACAAAATGCTTTTGCTTTAATTTAAAATTTATTATAAAAAAACTATAAAAAAAATAATGGAAAACGAATAAAGTCTTAATATAATTTTGGAAGAAATAATATAAAATACAAATGAAAAAAATATTGCTGAAATTTATATACTAAAATTAATTGTTGATTATACAAATCCTTGTTTTATTTATAAAATTTAAGATTTTGAAAAAAACTAATAAACGTAAAAATAATATATATTATATAAAACATTTATATATATATAAATATAAAAATATATATATATAAATTTAATATATATATAAATATATATAAATATATATATTTTTATATATTTATTTTATTTATATATATTTAGACATTTTAAAGAATTTGATGATTTTCTTGATGAGTCATTGATTGATATAATTGCTTCTTTATAATTAAATGATCTTGAATAACTTTCATTAATATTATCTTCTAAAAGCTCTATTATTTAAAGCCATTTTGGATAATAATGGACTTAAAAAACTTAAAAAGTTTTCTAACTTATAAAGGAATTTCCTTTTCTGATTTTTTAGAATTAAAATTAGTATTTAAAATAAGAAGAAAAAGAGAAAAATGAAATTTAATTTATTATTAAAAAATTGACCCTTTAATTTAAATGTGAGCAATATTTACTGACATGGATTGAAATTTAAGATATAAATTTAAAAAATGGCTTAGTAGAGGAAATAAAAAATATCGAAAAAATCTGCTTAAATAAAATATTTGAATTAAAAGATCCAGTTCAATTATTAATTTTATAATACCATAAAATACCATTTTCTGAAATTATCCAAAAAATACAAGAATTAGATATTTCTGAAAAAGCTAAAGCTCATCTTTTGGGTACTTTCTATATACTAACAGCAAATAAAAAAGAAATAGAAAATTACAAAATATAATAAATACAATAAAACATAAAAGACAAACCTTAATTAAATATATCTTAAGAAGTTTAAAAAATATAATAAAATACCTTTAATGTATAATATAAATAAGAAAATACCTAAAAAGATTAGGAAATATAAGAAAATACTTAAAAAGATGAAACAATATATGAAAATATCTAAAATATAGTATAAAAATAAGAAAATACATAATAAATATAAGAAAATTCATAATAATAATAAGCAAATAGTTAATATATATAATTATAAGAAAATATATATTAAGATTTAAAATGTTTATGTTTAGATGGAGGTGGTATTCGTGGAATTCTCTAGTTAATATTCCTAAGTGAATTGGAATAAAAAACAAATAAAAAATGCTTTGAATTATTCGATACATTTGCCGGAACATCGATTGGCGGAATTATGTCATTAGCTTTGGCTTGCGGTCATACTGCTAAAGAACTTCTTTATAAATTTATAGGAAACACTAAAAACCATATATTTTCTACCAAACACTACCTTAGATATATTTTGGGTATTCAAGCAGAATCTAATGATATAAACACTGATTTAAAATACTCTTTATATGATAAGGATGGGTTAGAAAAAGAACTTGCGGCCTTTTTTGGTGAAAAAACACTACAAGATATTTCAAAACCGTTCTAATTACTTCCTGTGAGATCCAAAATGACAAAATGTGCCCTGTAGTATTTATTAAGACGCCTAAAAAATGCGGCAAAAGCGAAATTTATGGAATGCATGCAAATCCAGAAGTAGATTAGGCTTTTTAGAACACTAAAATTAGAGACATTGCAAGAGCAAGTTCTGCCGCTTACCCTTTCTTTGCTGCTAAAATTATAAATGAAAAATAGTATGTTGATGGCGGCTTTTTATTTAACAATGTGGATATTTTATTACTTAATCTGTTGAAACAAGATGGTTTTTTACCTGAAAAAATTAAAATATTAAGCCTCGGAAACGCCCCATCAGAAATTATGACTTCTTCTTAAATTTTAGAAAGGGCAAAGACTATGTTCTAAGGACTTCTTTAGTCCCTAAAAAGTCTCATAAACCCCGAAACTTACTACGAGTAATATTTTGCTATGTGCGGAATAAATTTCGAACATTCGATAGCCGAAACAAGCTGTATTTTGGGTAAAAACTACATTAGAATAGCTCCTTAGTATCCTAATAATTAATTTATTAGACTAGATTCAGTTTCTGTGTAAAGTTTGTAGACTATAAAGTACGTTGGGGGTAATTGGATAAGAGATAGTGAATAAAAAGGGGTATATGAATGTATTTTAAAGTGGTTTGGATAAGTGAAAAAAGTGGATCTTTCAGTAGAGATTATGCCTAGGTATTATTCATATAGAAACTTATATAGTGAAATCGAAAATATAGAGGATGAGGGTTTATGGAAGAAAAACCTTTTAAATTTCAATTTCCCGTATGATTCTAAGGAAATAGTAATAGAACCGAAAAATATTTATAGTTTATTTAAGTATTTTTTCTAAAATATGGATGAAAGCATTAATGATTTATAATATTTAATTTGCAAAGCAGCTGCTATAGGACATATTCCATCTCTTGCACATATATTGGAAGGAAAAAAAGAAGAAATTTAAAAAGAATTAATACTATAACCTGGTACTAATAATTGGAATTCATTACATTATGCAGCTGCAAATGGAGAAATCGCAGCTTTTGTGTATTTAGTGGAAATTTTGGTAAATAGAAAAGTTTAGTTTTTTAATGATTCCTAAAATACATAGAGAGTTTATAAATGTGTAGAAAATTTAATGTGGGTTAATGTTAAAGAATTTTTAAAGGCAACTATTTATGATAAAGATAATAAGTTTTTACCATATTCGAATTATTATGGATCCTTGTTTAATTATAGGTAAGTACATACAGTTTAATTGGCGATGGATAATTGCTAGAAATAGTTTATTAGTGTAATTGAATATTTAATTAATTGAATATTATATAAATATAATATATATATATATATATAAATAATATATATAAGATTTTTATTATTACTAATCATAAAGTAAATATATATATATAATTATAATATAATTTTTATTATTAACATAAATGTATTTAATTTTTAAAAGTTTTTATATAACATATTTTAATTAATCTTTTATTAATAAATATTTAATATAATTTTTTAAAAAATGTTCTATATTTATTCAAAAGAATATCTATTAATAAAAATTAAAGTAAAAAATATTAATATAATATGACAATAGAAAAAAAAATTAAAATAACGTCTTCTATCTATTTAATAAGCAGTTTTACTTAAAGATATTATGCTTTAAATATAAACTAGAATATACATTTTACAAAATATTATTAATCTGGCCGTGTACTGTGCCTAATATAAAAATAATTGTATAAATAAATAAAGTCTATGCGAATTTTTTGAGGAGAATTCTAAAAAAAATAAAAAAATATAGACATAAACAAAAATAAGTAAAATATAGAAAAATATTCATTAGTTATAAATCATATTCCTTAAAATAATAAAAAGAAACAAAAAATTAAAATTAAAAATTATTTGAAAATTTGAATTAAAAAATCTGTCAAAAATTACTAGAAGACTAAAAATTTAACATCTTTAAATTCGAAATAAATATTCATAGTAAGCTAAAAGTAGAGTATATATAAAATTCAAAAAAAATATACATTTTAACTTTCTTTAGAAAAGATTCAAAATATTTAATGTCTCTTAAATTAATGCATTCAAATTTTATTATAGAAAATCTCAAATTTAAAAATATAAATAAAATATTAAAAATTAGAGGCACATGAAATGTAGAAAGAAATTAATTTAAAAAGTAAGAAAATAAATTGGGAACTTAAAATACATTATAGGCCCTAATGTCAAAAGATAAGATGATAATTTATATAATTATATATGTATATATATAAATATATATAATATATATATATATATATATATATTTTTTATTTATCATTAATAATTATTTAATCTAAAATACAAATACATATAAATATTAATCAATTTTTATTAACTTCGTTATTTTCTAATTATTCTCCATAATTTTCTACTTTCATATCATTAATTCCTAATTCTTCATTATCTTCAAAAGTTCTTTCGAATGTCTCACTTATTACTCTGGGGTCATTATTTGGGAAATATGGATTTTGAATAAACGAGTTATCTCCAATATCTCTAAAAATAATTACAAATTTAGACTCTAAATTTCTAATTTTATTAATATTTTCAATAAATTTATCCATATTTACTTTGAACATAGGATCAACACTATCCCCTACAAAAGGATTATTTTCTACTAAATTATCCTAAATTTTTTCCAACAATCCCTCCACTGTAGTATATACTCCTCCCAATGTTCCTGCTTACAATTCTAGTTCTAATTCCGGTATTTCCACAAAGCAAGTTTCCGATTTATAAATATCTCTCCTCAAATCATCTTAAGTCTCCACTTTGAGTACAATTTTTCTACCTAAAGCACTCATTTCGCCGCCAGGTTTAACTTCAGTAGACTTACTTCCACAAAACCCACATAAGAAAGACATAATTATAAGTTCTTTAAAATAAGGAATTGAAGTAGAGCACATTTTCTATTCGCCTTCCAATCCACAGGAATGACACGGTACTTTGAACACTAAAGATTCTCCCTTGACATCCTCAGTCAATGGTTTTGAGAAATCTACTCTATGGGCATCTAATTATATTATTCTTTCTACTTTTTAAGTATCCATTTATTCCTAATTTATATTCATAATCGCGTTTTCTGCTGAATATCCCATTGCCTCTAATTATTCTTTGGTCCTAGATATTTTTTCTATATGTAAATTAGGATCATTATGTGGTGCATATGGGTTTTTAATAAACGAATTTCCAGAAGGATCTTCGAAAATGAAGGTAAAAGGAAACGCTTTTCCTTCAATCAATTTATTTAATTTTTCTATGAAATTTTTTATTTTTTCAAACATTTCCGGAATTTTTACTTTCCTCTCTTCTTAATCACTCTCTAAGTCCTAAACTGCGTTCATTAAAAATCCCTCGATTGTATTCACTGATCCTTTACCAGATGAAGGTATTTCTAGATCTAATTCAGATATTCTTATAGTACAATGTTCACTTTTTACACAATCTCGTTTAAAATCAGATATGTCTTTCACTTTTAATGTTATTCTAGAAGCATAGTCATTTAGTTTTCCACCAAATTGGACTTCAGAGTTCCTATAACCGCAGGTTTCGCAACAAAAGGACATTAATATGATTTATTTGAACATTGGGATGGTTACCATTAATAAAGTTGTTTTGCCGTTTTCTTCACAGTTTATACACATGCTTTCGATTACCATAGCTTTTTTTTTAACTTATGTATTTATATATATGATTTTTTACGTTCTTAATCGCTTTTTATATCAGCGAACATTTGAGTATTTTCTTCCATTTTTTAATATATATATATATATTTTTTTTAATTTTAGATTTTTTGGAAATATGCTTTTTTTTGTTTTTTTTTTGTATATAACTAGATTTAATTAAGTTTCTACTTTTTATTATTTCGAATATAAATAATATATTAATTTTGTTTTATTTTTTTTAATGTAGAAATACTTAAAAAGTAATTATTAAAGTTTATTTATTTATTTATTTTAATAAGAATTTTTACTTTATATTTTTTTTATAAATAAATAATATATTGTTGAAATTTTTTATTTTTTTGAAGTTATTTTTATTTATTTAAATTATGAAAAAATATAAGATAAATTTTAAATTTTTTCAAGAAAAAAAAATTGAATAAATTTTAATAAATATTTAAATTATTAATAAAATAAAAAATATTAATTTTTCTTTTAAATATAAAATATAATAATTAATTAAATTATTAAAAAAAAAATATTTAGTTTAATATATTAAATAATGAAAATTTATTTAATCTATCAAATAATTTTATTTAATTTTAACATATTATTTATCAATATAATATTATTAAATATTTTAACAAAATATATTATATTATTTTTTTTTATCTGTTTAGTGATAAAATATAAATAATTATAAGTATATTAATTTTAAGAATTAATTAAAAACTTTAAAGTTTCATCAATAATTTTTCACTATTAATAAATAAATTTTTTGAAAATAATATATAAATACTATTTTTTTAATCTTAATTTAAAAAATAGAAAAATAATACTTTTTTATATTCAATAATAAAAAATTACTTATATATTTAAAAGAATATATTGTTTTTAAATTATATGCAATATATATATATATATATATAAAATTTTAATTTTAATTTTTCATAATTTAAAATTATTTTTTTCGATTTTTTCTACTAAATAATTTATATAATTCTTCATAATTGGTTATCCTTTTTTAGTTTTTTATGTGAATATTTTTCTAACTTTTTTTCTTTCCCTTTCTTTTTATTATTTAGCTTTTTCAATAGCTTTTTCTTTTTCGATTTTTTCTTATTTCAATTAAAATTTAAATTATTTTCGGTTGAATTTTTCTCTTTTTTTTATTTATTTTTGTTTATTTTGTACATCTTATTATTTTTTTTGCTTTCTAATATCTTAAGATTCATCATTATTATCTTATTAAATTTTTCCTGAAAAAAGCTTTTTTTTTTAAATAAAATAAATAATTAATTATATACAAAAAATTACTTAATTATAAAACTCATTTTTTTTATCAGCTAAAACATCATTTTATAATTTTTAATTTTATTCTTACAAAATATATTACTATTAATCTTTAAATTTTCTTTTAATTTTGCTAACAAAATTAATTTTTTATTATTTTTCTAAAAAAATAAGAATTTATTTCTATTTATAAATTTTATTTTGTTACTTTGAAATTTTCTTTTTCTCAGTAATTCATTAATATTTTCCATTATTTATATAATTTTTTTTGTAATTGTTTTATGAAATATATATATAAATATAAAATAAACTAATAAATATTAAAATATATAAAAACTAAAATTAAAAAAAACTTAAATATAAACATATATTATACATACATATATATAAAAATAAAAAAATTATATAATAATTATTTTAAAATTTTTATTATAAATTAAAATAAAAAAATGCCGGCGGAGGGGATTGAACCCTCGGCCTCGAGATTATGAGACTCGCGCTCTAACCAACTGAGCTACGCTGGCTTTATTGAAATTTTATATTTGAAATAACCAAATATTGATTAAATAAAATAAAAGATGTATATATTAAATTTATATATATATATAAATAAATAAAAAAAATTAATATAAAAAAATTTATATTTATCAATTATTTTAAAAAATAAAATAAAAAATATAATAAGAAATTTCATAAATATTAAATCGATTAATTCTATAATTATTTAAAAAATAAATTATATTTAGAATTTACTATTTTTTCGTTTAAAATTTTAGTTTCATTAGTTTTAAGTAAAATAAAACAACATAAAATATCATAAGCATGATTTAAAAACTAAACAGCCTTTTAATTTTCTCCGTTCTCATATATAATCTAACATTACCCTAATACATTTGTATAATATTTCTTTAGAGTTTTCAAGCATCTCTATTTATCTTATTATTCAATTTCTTTGATTTACCTTGGTTCAGATAAATATTGTATAATATTTAATTTAGATTCATTGAAAAATTCTAAAAATATTTCGTTCAATTATTTATCTTTATTAAGTGATTTTGCTAAAGATATTAATTACAAACTTAATTCAAATTAAACGCCTGAACAAAACTTTTATAATTCTTGATTATCTTTAATGGAGTCATCAATTTTATTAATCAAGAATGAATTTATTAAAGTTTCTTAAAGAAAACTTAAAATTTATTAATCCGTTTATATATTTTATTAATAAACTTTAATTTTTATATATATAAAAAAAAAATATATTAAGAAACTTTTAAAAATAATACTTAATTTTTTTATATAATTTTTTCAAACTTATTTAAGAATTAGATGTATTTTAAGCATCTATATTATTAATTTCAATAGTTTTATTTTAAATTATATTTTCTTACTAAGTAAATGTAAATATAGTATTCTCAATTTCTTTTTTTTATTAATCTTCACTATTTCCCGATAAGCTTAGCATTGCACTTAATTAACTAAAATCACTAACGAAATATTAATGATTGAATAATTAATTCCAATCTATTCTTTTTTAGGGATTTCTATTATTATATATGATATTAATATATATATATATATATATATATATATATATATATATATATATATATATATATATACATTTCAAGCATTTATTTTAATAATTTTATAGTTGTATCAGAAATACATATTCCTTATAAATTATATTCAGGATCTCTTTATTTAATTTTTTTCTATAGTTCATTCTCATCCTTAGCCGAAAACGGATAATTTAAATCAAAAAGCATTTAATAAAATATAATACCTAAAGACCAAATATCGCTTTTACTTGTATAAATTTAAGATCCTTCATAAACTTCAGGTGCTTTAGTATATGGAGTTCCAACTTAACTTTATGCAATATTTTATTAAATTGCCAATCCAAAATCAGCTAATTTCAATGTATCATTTTTAACTAAAATGTTTTTTAATTTTACATCTCTATGTATAATTCCTAATTTTTATAAAGGTTTAAAAGCATTTAATATTTGTTTCATATACACTATATAAATATAATATATATATTATATTTATATTTTTATTACATATGGCCTCTACTTCTTCCAAAGCTACTTTTCTTTGCTTTTGTTTTCTTAATTGACATATTTTTTAATGTAAGTTTTATTCACATAATTCCATTATTATATATATGTAATCGCTTTCTTTTATTTCACCTTTAAACTAAACTATATTATCATTTTTTTCGAGTTATTTCATTATAGCAATTTCTCTTTTTACTAATTCTAAATTATATTCATTTTTTTTTTTTGTGCTAATTTATTTTATGGCTACTAATTCGTTAATTTTGACATCTTTGCCAACCCAAACTTATCCAAATTGGCCTTTATCTAAAGTTTTAACAAATACGAATTGGTTACCGATAAATTATAATCCTATTATTGATTCGCAAAAACCTTTTTAATCAAAATCCATTTTATATATTATTTTATTTAATATAAAAAAAAAATTATTTATATATTATATATTTTTTTTTTCTATTATTCTTTTAATCTTTTAATCTTTTAAATATTTTTAATTATTTATTAAGAAAAATGAATACTTAATTATATTTATTTATAAATATATAAATAAATAAAATTAATATATATTTTATATAAATATAATTAAATATTTAAAATAATAAATTATAATTTATAATAAATTTTAAAATTATTTTTAAATAAAATTCTTTTAAAAAATGATATAAAAAAATAATAAAATATAACTTTTAATTTACTAAATATAAATAAAAATATATACATGTAAATAAATGTTGATATATGTATATAAATATATATATATATATATATATATATATATATATATATATATTTTCTATTTAAATTTTATATATTATATATAAATGCCTTTATATATTTTTAATAATATATATAATATGTTTTTTTTAAAAATAATTATCATAAATTTTATCATTTATTATTTATTAAAAAAACTTTAAATAATTATAATAATATTATAATTTTTTTAAAAGTTAATTAACAATATAACACAAATTATAAAATAATAAAATAATATAATTATGATATAATAAAATAAATAAATAAAAGTTTTTAGGACATAATTTACTTTTGAAATTTCCTGTGATGATTTAAAAGAAAAAACATTAGAAATTTTTAGCAAATAAAAAATTGAAGCATAATTTATCATCTAAACATTAAAACAAATAAAAGAAATAGAAATGACTTTTTCGACTTTATTTAACTAAATCAAATAACAATATGAAGATTTTTAAAATTCACCTGAATATAGGGAATATTTGTTTCGATAATAAGAAAAAATGTAAAAATTTTTAGATTTTAATCTCCCTATATATATTAAAATATAATAAAAATTTAAAAAGCTTAGTATAATAAGATTTAGATGATATAGGTAGTTAAAATTCTAAAAAAGATAAAATTATGCAAAAAAATGATTTAAATTAGAATAAACTAATAAATGTAGAAAACAATAATACAAATGATATTAATTTAATAAATTAATAAATATTAATTGAAGACATAATTTATGAATATATAAATAAATAAAAAGAATAAATAAATTAAATTTTTATTACATAAGACTAAATATAAGATGAAAAATAGTAGATTATAAAAAAAAAAGAAACAATTAAATATAAAAATAATGATGATAAAACAAAAAATAAATAAAATTATGAAAATTAAAATGATAAATAATAATAATAATAATAATAATAATAATAATAATAATAATAATAATAATAATAATAATAATAATAATGTATTAATTTAAGTCTTAAAATTAATGATAATTTAGAAATACAATCAATAATACAGTCTGCCAAAATGAAATAAAACTACAAATAATTAATTAATAATAGTTAAACAATATTTAAAAATGAATAAGTAGCTACTAATAATATATTTTTTCATAGTTTAGATTATAATGGTTTTTTAAATGATTAAAGTATTGATAAAAAATATATTATATAAGATAATAATAATTTTTTATTTTCCAAAAATAATAACATTAAAGATTCTATATCAATTAATTAAAAAGCTTCAAATAATATATAATCATAGGACAATTCTAACAAAAGTAACAGTAATAGCACAACTATATAGGATTCTAATTTGTTTGATTAAACAAAAATTTTAAATATTAAAATAAGTGATCCTATTACACCAAATAAATAATTAGATAATTAATTAAAATATTCAATTAATAACTTTAAAGTAGGAAAAAAACTTGGTAGCGGTAAATTTTCAGAAGTATACGCAGCAGTGTATTAAAAATATTTTGTATATAAAAAAAATATATATAGGGATAAATAAACAGGATATCAAGTAGCTTTAAAATAAATAAAAATAGCGACAATAAATGAATTTTAACTAACATAAGATATAGTAAATGAAATAAAAACATAATCCATTATAAACCATCCTAATATAGTAAATTTATATGGCTATTTTTTTGAAAATGATACTTTATATTTAATACAAGAACTAGCATTTGGTATAGAATTATTTAGTGATTTAAAAAAATAACCATATAAAAGATATAATGAAACAAAGGCTTCTTTATATGTAATGTAAATCATAGAAGCATTGTAATATTTACATAGTAGAGGAATAGTACACAGAGATATAAAACCTGAAAATATATTACTTCAAAATGTATCTTTATAATAAATAAATATAAAAATATATATAAAATTATATATATATAAATATATATTAATATTTATAATTATAAAAATATTTATATATATATATATATATATTATCATTATAATAAAGGGAGTTCTCAAATTATGTGATTTTGGATATGCAACAATTGTATAAAACGATTTGCTAAGATAAACTTTCTGTGGTACACTTGATTATTTAAGCCCGGAAATGATTCAAGGAAAATAATATGATTTTTCTGTTGATGTTTGGAGTGTCGGAATTTTAGCATATGAAATGATTTTCGGAAATGCACCTTTTTCAGGTAAAAGCAATGATTCTACTTATGATAAAGTTTTGAATGTAAAAAAATAGTATTTTATTTATATATATATTTTTTTAACAAGTTGGATATTGAATTTAGTGGACCTTTGTCATTTGCTGGTGTAGATTTTATTAAAAAAATATTAATAAAAGATCCTAATAAAAGAATGGATTTAAATACAGCTTATTAACATCCTTTTATATAAAATAATACAGCAAAGAGGACCGATCAGAGTAATTTTTTGGAAAAAATTGAGTGTCTATTCTTGAAAAAAAATTGAGGAATAAGTCTTTATAAATATATAGATATTTTTATTACTTTTATATACATATATATATATATATATATATATATTTATTAAAATATTAAATAATAAATTTAAATTTTTTTTTTTTAATAAAAATAATTATAAAACTATACACATTTAAATATAAATTAAAAAAAATATGGAATTTCAAAATTCTCCTGAAAACGATAGAAATTAAGGCAAAAATATGAGCGAAAACTCCGAAATTGAAATAAAAGAATATTCTTCATATAATATAAAAGACTAAAGTATTTCTGAAATAATAGACCTTTAAGATAAGCTTTCTATTCAAAATCTCCGAATAATGCACAGTGAAAACTTAAAGAGCATGAATGTATAAAAATTTTTAAAAAAGTATAAAAAATTCATTAAAAAAATAAAAATAATACATAAATTAAAATATATAATAAATATAGTATGCATTTTTTTAAAAAAAAAAGGGACTTTAAATATTTGAAAAACTTCAATTTATAAATTTGAGTTCAAATAATATATAAAAAATTGAAGGATTAAATTCTTTAAATAATTTATAAGTCCTTAATTTAAGTTGTAATAAAATAACAATAATTCAAGGTCTATAATTCTTATATAAGCTAGAAAAGATAATCCTTGCGCATAATAGAATACATAATATATAAGGCTTAGAAGAATTAAATGGATAAAAATATAAAATAAAGCATATTGATTTGAGAAACAATAAAATAAAAGATGTATAATAACTATAACATATATAAGATTTAAATTGTTTATAAGAAATTATATTTGAATTTGGAAAAAATAGTAATCCTTTGTGTAATGAGAACAAAGAAATATACTTAAAAGGATTATAAAATTTAAAAAATATTCATAAAATAGAAAAAATAGACGGATAAAATTTAAATAAAATCTTCGAAAATAATAATATAGTAATAAATAATAATAAAACAAATAAAATATCTATAAAATAATAAATAAAAGAAAATAATTTGAATTCCTAAAATTAAAATTAAAATTATTTATATAATAATTAAAATTATTAAAACTAGTCTCATTTAAATAACTAATAGCATCTTTTCTAAAATAACTAATAAATTAATCAAAATAATAATAACAATTATTAATAATTTTAAGATATATAAACTAATAATGTTTTTTTATAATTTTAATAATAGCTTTAATAAGCTGAATAAGCTTAAAAAGATCTTACTTAAAAAGTTGATTTAACCGAAAAGTTTTGGTAATAAAAAGTCGAATAAATGTAAGAAGATATGAATAATCTATAGGAATAAAATAGGACTTAAAATTAAAAAATAAAGCAATTAAATAAAGAAAAGACATTTTTAGAGGAATAATTTAATGACTTAAAAAACGAAAGGATAAAAATTTTAAATAAAAATGAAAAAAAAGAAGAAATTGTAGATAATTTATAAATAAGAATTACTGAACTTATAAAAGAAAACGGTTCATATCATCGAGAATTAGCCTTAAAGTTAAAATAATATTTTTTTGTTAAAATAACTTAAAAATAATATTTAATTATAGAAATGATTAAATAGATAAATTTTAAAATGAAATAAAAAATCAATATGAAGAATTAAATGAAATGAAAGGAAGACTAAGAGAAAATGAGAAAACACTAAGTGAATTTCACTAAAAAGCGCTAGATTAAGCAACAAATAATTTACTGAGAAATGAAGAAATAAGAAAAAAATACGAAAATTTAATAGATGAGAATAAAGTAAAAAAAAACAATATTTTTTTTAAATAAAAAAACAATAGTTAATCATAAATGATAATTAAACTCTAAAAAATAAAGTTTAAGAATTATTAGATTTATGTAAAGAATGGGAATATAAACACGAAAAAAAAACAAATGAAATAACACATAAATTCGAATAATAAATAAGAGAAATACAGCAAGAATATTAATAAAAAGAACAAGAAATTGATAAAAAATAAAAATAAATTATAAATGAAAAAGAAAAATAATTTAGAGATGATTTAGATTCCTTAGAAGATGAATTTAAGCGAGTGTTAACCTAAAACAATGAAAAATATAAATTGCTAAATACTGCATATTAAGAAAAATGCAAATAAGAATAAGATTAAAGGTAATTATTGAAAGTATAATATGGAAGAGATAAAGAATAACATAATATGATTTTAGAATTATAATCTTCACTTATGAAAATAAAAAAGGATGTATTAGAAATTGTAAATGATAAAGAAATAGCTTAAAAAGAACTTGAAAATAAAAAAACTTTATTTGAAAAAGAAATTACTTAAATATTATAGGAAAAAGAAAAAATATATAATGAAAGATAACATTTTGAAAAAAATTATAAAGAATTATAAGAAAAAGAAATTAATGAGTTCTAAGAACTCGAAAAATTAAGAATTAAACTTAAGAATTATGAAAATATAGAAGAAGAATTAGAAGAATATATATAAACAATAAGTACTAAAAATAAAGTAATAATATAAAAATTAATATCAATATATATATATATATATATACATACATTTATATATTTGTATTAATATTATTTAATTACAGATGTTGGATGATAAAAATGATACAATTGATTAACTTAAAAGTTAAATTGAGAAAATAAAAAATAAAGAATTAGGTTATATTGAAGATTTAAATAAATTATAAAAAAAATTTGATAAATAGAATCTAATTATTGAAGAACTTGAATAATAAATTTAATAATCTAATGACGAAGCTGAAAATGCAATTAATTAATTAAATGAAAAGAAAAAGTTAATTGGAATGTTTGAATAGGAATTCGGGGATGTTAAATTAAAATAAGATAAAGAAATATTTGACTTAAAAAATTAATTAAAAGAATAATAAGAAAAAATTAAAGAATTAATTGTTTTGTTAGAAGAATGTAAATAAAATATCAAAAAAAAAGAAGAAAATGTTATTGAATTAAATAATTTAATTAAAAGTTAATAGGATGGATTTAATATATAGATTTTATAATATACTAACAGTATTAAATAAAAGGAAAGAATTATTAAAGAATTGGAAAATAAATGTACAGAAACATAAGAAGATATGAAAATACTTTTAGTAGAATATGAAAAATAAAAATAAAAAGCAAAAGAAAGTATATAGAAATTATAATGTATATTTAATTAATGAAAAGTTAATATTTGTTTTAATTTTTTTTTTAAAATAAAAAATAAAATTATTTCTTTTTGTTTTTTTTTTTTTTAAAAAAAAATAAAAAATATAAAAAGTTATTAATTTAGTTTATATAATTATTTTATTTAAATATATATATATATAAAAATTATATAATTTTAACTTAATCTTTACACTGCATTATTTTTATTATATTCATTAAAATAATCAATTGAAATTCTTTAATAATATAAATATAAAAACAATAGATAAGGTTTAATGAATAGTAGTAACTTTATTAAATGAGAAGAAAATTTTATGCTCACCTCTAAATAAATAATGGAAATTATATTTTGGATTAATAATTTCTACATATGATAAAGAAAGAAGTCATATTTAGAATTCGTACTTACAATAAATAAAAGAAGTGGTAAACTCTTCCAAATATACAATATATTAATAATAAATAATATTAAAAAATATGCAAAAAAAATAATCTAAAATAGTTAGTTTATGGATTGATAATAGATCTTATAAAAATTAACCATTTTCAGTAGATTTGGTAAAGCAATAGGATTATTAGAATAAAACTACAATTTTTATAAACTGAATTTTATAATGTAATATTTGCGTTATTAGTCATCAATAGAATATAAAATTATATAAACTAGTAATAAAATCATTATACAGGAAGAAAAAATTAAAACTATATAAAATAAAAAGGTAATATAAAAAGTAATAAACAAAAATATTGACTATATCCTATTTAATAAATAAAAGATAATTTTATAATATTAATATAAAATATTAAAAATGTTTTTAATAAAATAAAAAAAGTTTTTATAATTTTTTATAAAAAATATGAAGTTAAAGAATATATATTAATATAAAATAAATTTTTATTATTAAAATAGTTTATAGAAATTAAAATATATATAAAAATTTGATAATAAAATAAAAATATTTGTGTTTTATAATTTAAATTTTAAAATGAAAAAAAGATAAAAATAAAAATAATTTTATATTTAATAAATATTTATTAATTATATATATATAAATAAATATATATATATATATTTATATATATGTATTTAATATAATTATTATATTTTTTTTTTCACTTCAATTTATAAATTATATTATTTTATATAAAGAAAAATAAAATTATACATTATTTTTAGAAAACTTTTTTATTTTTCTATATATATTTAATAAATATATAAATAAAATCTAAATCAATTATCAATTGACCACTCATTTTTAATATACTCAGCAGAGACCCTTAAATTAGTCAAAAATCTTTATTCATTTTCAATATATGGATCTAAATTAACAAAATCCTCCACTATCGAAATTTCTGCAAATAAATTATCGATTTAGCTAGCCAATATAATATAAATACATACAGGTAATTCATCGTCCATACTATTTAGTTCTTCTTTTCCTTTATGAAAATCTATAACTGCAGCTCTCATCATAGATCTCATCATCATAGTATACTTTAGTTTTTCTCTTGGAGAGTTAGTTAGTTTTATTTTTTCTAGTTCGTTAATAGATTCATTGTAGGGTCTTTTATTATTTTTTTTTGAGATTGTTAATATTTCCTTTTCTTCATCTTTTATAAGCCAAAACCTTTTTTTGAATCCAAAAACTTAAATATTTCTCGAATTTCCATTTTTTAAATTATTTATTATTATTATTTTCTGAATTATAATTCTTGCTATTCGTATTTCTTTATGTATATTGGAAATAATTTATCATATATTTTATTGAAAATAAATCTTTCTAATGATATTTTAGTAAATTTTTAGTGAATATTTTCGATTTTATTTATCAAAATATTTTAATAAATCTCATTTATTAAAATTACTACATCTTCTAGCTAATTTTAAAAATAAGTAAATATAAAATATATATATATATATAAATATATAAATAAATATATATAATAATAAAATATAAATATATATTATTTTATTAATATATAAAATTTAATTTATATTTTTTTATTAAGTTTATATATTTGCATTATATTATTAATTTTAATATTTTTATAAATTTTTATTTTATTTTCATATTTTTAAATTTTTTTTTTTAAATACAGGCTTTGGTAATAATTTTGTATAATTTTCTATATTTCCATAATTTTTATTGAAATCATTAACAAATTTGTTAATTTTTTAATTTATTTCATTTTTATTTTATGAAAAAGATTTTGTTATATTTAAAAAAGAATCTACTTCTTAAGATATGATTTCATAATTTTCATTATAATTTTATTCTTTTTAAATTTCATTTTATTATTTTTAATCACTTTTTAAATTTATTTTTAAAATAAGTAAATATAATAATACAATAAATTATATATTAATTATTATTATACACATCAATAAAATTTTAAGAAAGAAATGCTTAGTCATATGGATAAGCAGCATTTAAAAATTAATTTTCTCCTTAATTAGTAATTTATTATATGAGATTTTTCTGAGTTTCAATATATTCTTTGAATTCTTTAATAAATATTAGATTTTTTTCATTAGACTATAATTAAATAATAAATTACAATTTAAAATTAAAATAATATATTATTTTTTGTTTAATATAATAATTAGTTATATTACTCCTTTTATACCTTTTATAACTATTTTTCTATAAGACTTTAATCTATGTGAAATTATTTTCAGTTTAATTGCGGATATATTTTTGTCGAAATTAGAAGCGAATAAACATTATAAAATAAAGTTTTTTATTTAAAAGTTTCCTTATTTAAAAATTAATATTTAATTGTCATTTTTTTCTAAGATAAAATAATTTCTATTAATTAAAAAATATAATAAAATATTTTATTATTTACTTTTATATAGCTTATTATATAAATAACTCTGAAATTTAATTTATTTATACTGAATATGATACATTACATGTAAATAAAGGTTAAACTGATTTAAATCTACTTTCTACACCACCAAGTCTAATGAATATATTTAATTATATATATATATATATATATATATATATATATATATATATATATATATATATATATATATATATATATATTATATATATATATTATTATTTAATTA